>NC_056732.1:1486621497-1486623997 GCF_019279795.1 Protopterus annectens
AATATCAATAGACAAGAGTAACTAAATGTACTACTGCATCGGGTCACCTAACAGGAGCAAGCAATATAAAAAAAGCTACATATCAAAGGAAAATCAATATGTTGAGGTTGCTATTACTTTAAACTATAGATGGAATAGAACACTGAATGGGCTTAACCCTAGCAAAGCATTATATGCAACATTATTCACTGTCCTTGGAATTGACCAATGGGATAGGTTGGTACGCCACCAAGAGTAAAAAAATACTATCTAAGGTAGCTCTTATATTTAAGAATTGCAGCAATGTTACAGTTTTCGTTTAGCCCAGAAAATGAAAAGGCGTCCAGTTGGAGTTGCCATTCGAGCTCACGAGTCTCGACAATGAGAGATTGTGGGCCACCTCTGATATCCATGCTGATATGATCAATGCCCATGAACAGGAAGCTGTGGCCGCTGTTGTTAAGAATATGTTTTGACAATGCGTTGTCACTTTTCTTATTGTTGATAGCATAGATGTGTTGGTATATACGGTCACAGAAGCGTCTATCCGTTATACCAACATAGAAAGCTGTGCAGCATTGGCAAAATGCTACGTATACTATGGCCTTCGTTTTACAATTAATTTTGTGATTGATGAAATATTTCCTCTCCCCAATGATAAAAGAGTTACCTACTCGCAGGTATCTGCACCATTTGCAACACCCACAAGTAGATGTGCCCTTTATTCTCGTCAAGTGTTCACATTTCGTATTTCTCTGTAAAATATCTTTAAGATTATTACCCCTCCTGTAAGTGAAGATAGGAGATAAACCTAACCTATCGTGTAGCCCCGAATTCATGATAAAAAAACAGTTCTTCCTCATGATGGAGCAAATATGCCTTGAGTTTGTGTTGAAGGCAGTAATGAAACTGGCCGAGAAGTCAGGGTCATTTTTGGTGTCCACAACAATAGTATCCTTAACATTCTTAACATTCTTAATATCTTTATTCTTAACATCCTTAATATTCTTAACAACAGCGGCCACAGCTTCCTGTTCATGGGCATTGATCATATCAGCATGGATATTAGAGGTGGCCCACAATTTCTCATTGTCGAGACTCGTGAGCTCGAATGGCAACTCCAACTGGACGCCTTTTCATTTCCTGGGCTAAATGAAAACTGTAACATTGCTGCAATTCTTAAATATAAGAGTTACCTTAGATAGTATTTTTTTACTCTTGGTGGCGTACCAACCTATCCCATTGGTCAATTCCAAGGACAGTGAATAATGTTGCATATAATGCTTTGCTAGGGTTAAGCCCATTCAGTGTTCTATTCCATCTATAGTTTAAAGTAATAGCAACCTCAACATATTGATTTTCCTTTGATATATAGCTTTTTTTATATTGCTTGCTCCTGTTAGGTGACCCGATGCAGTAGTACATTTAGTTGCTCTTGTCTATTGATATTCACTATATACAGCTTTTTAGCTTCACACTTCATTATAGAATGTTTTAATTTTTTATATAAGTTTTACAGGGCATACTATGTATTTGTATTTACCCACTCTCCTTGTTATTGTTGCCCTTTTAAGTTTCATCGTTGCCCTTTTAAGCAACCTTGTGGCGCTTGTGGTGATGTCGTCAACAAGCGCCAGTTACTTTGTTTTAAATGCATTAGGTTTTAATCCTTTCAACTGCTGATGAAGCTTCTGGCTTTCTGGAAGCGAAAACGCTGTTTTGGTCTTTAAATAAATTGCGTTTCTTTTCTTTTACATCGTTCTGGCTGCAGTGGTGTTCCGTTTGTGTTTTCAGAAAGTCGAAGTCTGAAAAGAGCTAATGCTCTTAAATCGACACAAAATACCCCAAACAACAGAAAGTAAACATACGGAGCAGCGATTTTTTTCCCAGGGGAAAAAAAAACGCTGCTCCAAAAAAAAAAAATCCAAAAACAACATAAAGTGGGGGGCTTTGCCCCCCACACCCCCTTATTTAAATATACCAACTCCAAGATCACACCACAGTGGAGGAAACGGCAAAGTCCCAACAATGGCCCAGTGATTTTTTTCCCTGGGAAAAAATCACTGTTCCACTTGTTCAACTTTCTGTGGCTTCACGCATTTGGTTTCCATGCAAGAGTGTTCGCTTTTTTCAGACTTCGACTCTGTGATATAGACCCAAATTACCATATTCCTGTAAACCATATTTTTAATGTAAGAAGGGATTTTAACAAATGCTGGAATTGTTGTGTAGTTTTAATTTGATTGGTTAATGATCAAGAGACAGGACTTGGATTTACACACATATATATACATATATATGATAGTTTTATAAGATTTTGTTTATTCTGGACATCTTTTGTATGGTGAAGATGAAGACAATTCATAAAAAACTTTTTTACATGTATCGGGTCCAGTGTGGACCTTGGTTTTATATGTATGGTATATATGGTAGGCTAACATTTATCTAGCTGCCTTGGCAGTAGGTCAGTGCTGAAGTGTCGATATATAATAGTACAAAAAGGTTAGTTACAGACTTCTTT
>NC_056732.1:1486628997-1486741497 GCF_019279795.1 Protopterus annectens
CCTATGATCCTATAAAACTCATTAAAGCTTATAAAAAAAAATGTATTTACAAGCTTATGCTTGTGCAAACTTGAAGCAGAAGCACTGATCTAGTGACAATATGAGCAAATCAAATGTAACATCAAAAGGTAACTTTTTTTACAGAGGAGAAGCTACTTTGCAAAAAAATATGAAATCCATCTGAAAAATAAAATATAATAAATAATAACTAAATGAAACCCAGCTATGGGTTCCACAGGGCTCGGTCCTTGGCCCCCTATTGTTTGGCATCTACTTCTCAGAAGTACAGGCCAACATGGGAGGACTTTGGCTGACAAAGTTTGCAGACGACTGCAAACTGGGCGCCATAGTGGAAAGTGCATCGGACACGGATATCCTTCAGAAGGGACTCACGGAAACAGATAGCTGGTGCCAGAGCCATGGCCTGAAGTTAAACGCCAAAAAATGTATAGTCATACCCTTCGGGAAAAACAAGGTAACCCCAAGCTACCATATAGGTGGCAATCCACTAAGCACAGAAGGGGTTATCAGGGACCTGGGGACCCAGGTTGACAGTGGCCTTTCTTTGACACTCACATTGCTAAAGTGGTTAGAAAGACCTTCTACATTGCCCACCTGATCATGAAGGGATTCACATCCAGATCTAGTGAGGTCATTGTTCCCCTGTACTCTTCACTTATCAGACCAATGATCGAGTACAATGCCCCATTCGGGATGTATCTCACCCGACATCTGCAGCAATTGGAGAGACCCCAAAAGTTCCTCACCAAAAGGATAAAGGGACACCAAAATCTGTCATATGCTGCCAGATTGAAGAAACTCCAGCTCTATTCAGTCACATACCGTCTGCTCAGAGGTGACATGTGCCTGACATACAAGGCCATGTCCAACCCGGAATTAATGGACATGCTCCACCTCAAAAAATCCAAATCCACCAAAACCACTAGAGCAAGCGACTTAAACCTTAGCACAGATATAAATAGGACATGCTGGAGGGATAGATTTATCACTCAGAGACTGGCTATGCTGTGGAATAAAATCCCGGTCCATGTGAGGCAGAGCACCTCGCTGACTCTGTTCAAGAGAAATCTAGACCTGTGGATGGGAGATCGTAGGTTTACCCCGGGAATCATCTCTGTGTCACTGCTGGACAGAGGCACAACAAACTAATGGGCACAGTATTTTTTCATATAAGGGGTGGCGTAAGCCACAAAAATTTGGGCTAGGCTTATAAATGCCTTAGGGCAGATAGCCTAGTATAAACCTATGAACCTATGAACCTATGAAATAAGAGCTGGCCACTAAAAACATCATTGGCGTAATTAATGAACATTTTTTTACTGGGAATTTGGTGTTTCAACTAAGTTTTGAAGCAGTAGGTCAGACCGTCTTATTGATTAGATTAAGGACATCAGAATGTCCGTAACAGGAAGTAGTAAGTGAAATCTGTATTATGTACATCAGTTATATGTTATTACCCAGCCAACAAGTGCCAACGTTAATGAGATGCCTGATCATTTTTAATCATGGTGGATCACACTTTCAAGTTAATAAATCTGTCTGTTTATTGGAAAACTGTGAGTAAAAAAAACAGAGTCCTAAACAAATGCATGGCACAACATTCTATATTATTTGATATTGTCTGTTACATGACTACAGGAGAAGAACACGTCTAATTGCATGCGCTGTAGTGCAACAATGTTGTGTAGACCTACAAAAATGATGGCAAGAAACAACCTCATAGTTGGTACATAGTTTGGAGAGATAGGAGCTTGTCCCACATTGAGCATGCAAGAATATTTTTGCGTTTCGTGATGTTAGTAGTGTTGTTTTGAGTAGTGCCCCCCCCCAAGGTTTTACATGCCTTGTGTCTGAATAAACACTTGTCATTTAAACAATATGTAGACAATTAAACATTATTCATAGTAAACCCAATCTGTAGATCTGATCTGATGAAGGAAACACACTTCACAAAGTCTCTCCTACCATGTCTTAACATTATATAAATTATGTTTTAAAACTTTATTATTAAAGTTTATAGATGTTCCCTTTACAACTTTCACTTTAATTTAATTATGTTCTACTACCCTGAGCTTGTAGGTGCCATATACCTATGATATCTGTTAGGGCAGAATTGATTTATTCCTAGCCACTGCCTTTAAGTGTACTTTTTGTGTCCTGCCCTCTCCATTTATGCAGGCCTATATATTTCTGCCAAATCAAAAAAGAAGGAGTTATGGTTCATACAAACAAATGCTAATGCATACTGCTATTCACTCTGGCATTTAGGATCAGTAAATATTTGCATCCTTACATCAGGTTCGGACTTGTCAGTCCACAGAGGTTTGTACATTACCTTTTCTCCCAGAAAGCACCGGTAAACACTGCATCTTTTTTTCTTGGTCACTTGCTTCACTGCTGAGAGCCCCAATTATACTACTTCACTTCACCAAGAGGTGGTGCTGTGTGACCTGCCCCATACAGTGATTGTACTGCTTCACCTCACTAAGCAGTGGTGCTGTGTGACCTGCCTCATACAGCAATTGTACTACTTCACTTCACCCAGGAGTGTTGTGTGACCCGCCTCACTCAGCAATTGCACTGCTTTCCTTCACCAAGAGGTGATGTGTGACCTGCCTCATACAGTGATTCTACTTCTTCACTTCACCAAGAGGTGGGGCTGTGTCACCTGCCTCATACAGCAATTGTACTACTTCACTTCACCAAGAGGTAGTGCTGTGTGACCTGCCTCATACAGCAATTGTACTACTTCACTTCATCGAGAGGAGCTGTGTGACCTCCCTCATACAGCAATTGTACTACTTGACTTCCCCAAGCGGTGCTGTGTGACCTGCCTCATACAGCAATTGTACTACTTCACTTCACCAAGCGATGCTGTGTGACCTAAAGATGAGGTGTTTCGATCAACATGCACAACATCCTGCCCTGCTGTCTATGGAATAACCCATTCAAGCTGCAGTGTATATTTTAAGTTTAATACCACGTTAGGAAATTGCGCATGTAGACTGAATGTCATTCAGGCCTTTTGTACCCTGTCTTGTAGTACCATGAGCCACACTATATGGGATAGAAGGAGGTAATAATGGAGAGATGAAATCAGAAAAAAATGTCAGTACTAGTGATGAAACTGAATTTCTTCTGGCCAGTGGAACTCTCATCTCCAACTTCTTCTCCACTCTCTGTCTCACTGTAAACATTGGGTCAGCTGTACTGCATCCTGTTTTGAATCCAAACTGCTCATCTCCCATCTTACTTCCTTCTGTTCTGCACATGCATTTGTCAGCCACCCTCTCCAAAACATTCATGCAGTGCGACAGGAGTTTGACACTTTTACATTGTATACAGCAGCGACTGTCCCCTTTGCTCTTCTACACTGAGACTAGAATGCTTATTCTCCAGTCATTTCAGTTATGCACCTCTCTCCATAGTGTGATGAATATTTCTCAAGAGCCATTTCTCCACTAATGCACCCAACATATTTTGAGTCTGCTCAGTAGATAAAGATGACTGCATCCAAAAAAATAGTAAAATCCATGTAACTAAAACAAAGTCACCAAATAAGAAAAACCAAGCATAACATCTTGAGTCTGCTACTTTCCATAACTTCATTTTCATTTGTGTTCTAAACGCTACTTCTAAGATAAGTTCTTCTTCCTGTGTCATTGTGCCAGTGCATGGGACAGTTCAGTTTTCTTCACTCCAGAGCTTCTTTAACTACTCTTTTTATCTGCCTTTTATGTCTTTTGGCTGGTGAGAAGATTGTTGTTTGCATACCATGCCATTACCTTGAATGTTGACATCACTTCTTTCCAGAATCTGGTAGAGTTTCTCTGATACCTTGTTATCTGTTGCTGTGACTGTTCCCTTAGCCTCTTTGTTATACAAGTAGTATTCATTCTTAGCCTCTTCCACCTTTTTAATCTTGCGCTTCTTCCTGCAGCCCTTCTTTCTTTTGAAAACTTCCTATATTTCTGCATTCCACCAACAGCTATCCTTATATATCTGGCTCAGATGCATACCTATTGTATTGTCTTCACACATTCTGCTTTGAGGCACTGTTGTTCTTCTTTGGCTCCATCTATTTCCTTTTCTTCTAGAAGCATTACAGCCCTGATTATTGCACTCTTGTACTTCCCCTCCAATCAACTTCCAAGTCTTCTGCCTAATCTCTGTTGACCTTAGAGCTTTATCTGATGCCTGCTTACAGCTAATTGTGGCCGCTAGTGCTTTATGCTGGTGGCTGACCACTTAACTGGAGATAACTTTGCAATCACAGATTTTACCCAAGCACACTTTCTGTATTGAGAGAAAGTCCTCCTAAGCTGCATACTATCTTCTCTTTTATGTGATCTTGTGATTGCCTGTCTTGACAAACTATGCGTTGGCCACCATTAAGTCATTTAATAGACAGAAGTCTAGAATGGTCTTTCTATTATTCTTGTTACCCACCATGTGGACTGTGGCAGTCCTCGTATCCTGTCCTGTTTGTCCCAATATGAACATGCAGATTCCAAAACCAACTCATTTTGTCCCACTTTATCTAGGAGGTCCTGTAACAGCTGACTGAATGCCATATTTTTCTCACCATTACAGACCTGTAGTTGAGCATAAGTCAATATTATGAAGACTGTCTTATCTTTACACTGGATTCCAAATGCCATGAGTCTGTCACTGGTTCTGATGACAATACTCACTCTCATCAGAAGACTCTCACCACATTTCTCACACCATTTCTAGTTTATCCTTCCCCTAGTTAGTAGCCTCTGGATCCCAGGCCAAGAGACTTTGCTGGACTGCCCTTCCACCATCTCTCCTGAATAAACAGAATATCCAGTCTCTTTCATAACATCATGTACCCCCTTCCAATATGCATCCAGTTAGTGAATCAATACTCAGTGGAGCAATCCGTTGTTCATTTTTGACAGGTTCATTGGTTTTATGCCCAGTTTTCATTCAACAGAAGTTTGATAGTTCAAAGTCCCAGAAACACTGGTAAAAATTAGTGCATGCCATGTACAAGGACCCAATGACACAAATACGAACAGTGTTCTGACTCACAGAGGAGTTCCCCATGGGAATAGGTCAACATCACAATTCAGCTTTTCACCCACTTCTGCTCATACTGCGGATGTTCTACTGTAGGAAATGGGTCAAACTGAATAGATCTTAAAGCTACTGTCTGCAGACTATGTGACACTGCAAGCAGAGTCTGAACAGGAATGTCAGCAAATGATGGGAAAATGGAATGCAAAACTGGACCCACAGGGGATGAAACTGAGTGCAGACAAGACAGTTTTCATGGGAGCAAATGGGGCTATCAAAAGAAGCTGAGAATTGAGATAGATGGGAAAATAGTATCTGGGAGAGGTGGTTGAGGAGAAGGGAAGTCTGAATGAGGAGGTCAAAGCTAGCATCAGAACAGTTGCTACCAACCGGCACAGAGTGCCAGGAGTAGTGTGTGACAGCAGAATGTCAAAGAAGCTGAAAAGTAAGGTGTACAAAACAAAGGTTTGACCAGTACTTTTCAGAAACCTAAATAGTGAAGGCAGTGCATCTGAAGAAGTTTAAGGTTGTGGAGATGAAGTGTCCAGAACTAGAGTAGGATGCACACAGTGGGGTACTGAAGAAATGACAACATCAGCGTACAAGCCAAAATTTCCTCAGTTACAGAATATTTCAGGGAGAACAGTCTATGGTACGAGTCACATGTGCAGAAAAGCAGAAGATGGCTGGTAAGGAATATTTGGGAGAGACAAGAAGAAGGCAAGAGGAGAAAAGGGCATCTAGTGAAGAGAGGGATGGATGGATTACGTGAGAAAAGACTTGTGCAAGTGAGGCGGATGATGACAGTTGACATGACACCCTGATCCCACGTAGAAAAGGGGTTAATGCTGATACCCATCATCATATTCTGTTGGTTGACCCTTACAGGTTTTGGGACAACCCTGAAGATAAATGGGATATGATGTAAAATTCAGATCACAGTATTATATCTAAGAGAGTTGCAGGTTTTTACTATCTGCAGTGCATACAGATTCATCCTTTTCTCCTCTGGAATGAACACATCTGACAGAGACTAAAAAATCCATTTGTTTTTTTTTTTTTTTTACAGTGTACCAACCTACTTCTCTAACACTTTACAAGCTCATCAGAGGGAAGACCTTCCTGCCTTGCCACTAAGTTAGTCAGACAGGCTCTTCCTTACAGTCTCAGAAGTCACAACCACCTTCTTCAGCAAACACTCATAACAAGATTTCATTGCACTGACCACTCATTCTCTATTCTTGGCCCCAAGCTATGGGAATCCCTTCTCTTCCGTCTCAAAGATGTTTCATCTTACCCCAAATTCTGCTCACAAATTAAGTCTCATCGCAAGACTTAGACAAAGAACAAGTGCTTTCCTTCAGGACATATAACCTAGTACATCCACTCCCGCCCTCTTCACTCTGCTCCAGTCTCTTTCTCAGTCACACATACTGTCCTGTATATCTTCACAGATTGCTTTTTTTCTGACTTTTCTATATGCATTGTTTACATTGTCAATACTGTATACAGAAAACAGTGGTGAGTTTTTTCCATTTTTGTTACTGTTGTATTTTTGTGTACTTCATTGTTATGTTTTCCTCTTGATCATTGTTGTTTTTGTACTCTTGAGCTGAAACCCTTGTCTCCAAATTTAGATAAATAAATGAATAAATAGCTGACACCTCTGCTTTTCTTTTAGTAGAATGGGGTGAAATTTTAATGCAAGGTCTTTATTTCTTGCAAAATGTTAGAACCATGCATTCATTTAAATGGCAAACAGTTTATTATCATTTGTTCGAATGGCAAGACACTTGCAGTTTGAAACAATGAAAAGTAAAACCGAACACAAACATTCCGAATGGCCACAATGTCAACCCAAATGAGTGACACACTTGAGTTGACATTATTACCGAAACCATCACGTGATAGCCGTATAGGAGCCGATGTAAATCAGACTCCTATAAGACAAATCACGTTTTTGCAGGGGGGCAAGCGCCTTGCTACTAATATAATTTAACTCCGAGATCACACTACAGTGGGGATATGGATGAATTTCCAATCCCCACTGTACCATGATCTCCATGCAAATAATCAAATCCACTTATGCGAATGCACTACTGCATTCGCATTAGTGTGTTAGACTATTCCATCCATTTAAATTTTTTTCACGACATTCTGATTTTCAGCAGCCATACTGCTGACAGACTGTTGTTCACACAGATGATAGTAAACCATGGCAAACATGTAGTAATACTTTTCCCATGTGTTAATCTTTTTGTAGCTGTTTTCAATATAGCTGTCATTTTCTGAACAGTATAATCCAATATAAATTTTGATATCATCTACAACACAGAGTATATCGGAAGGCTTGACTTCAGTATGTTGTAGTAGCTGATGAGTATTAAGCACACCTGAAAAAAAATAAGAAAATAACTCTTCTGCCACACTCACTGTGGAGAAGGAAATGCTCTTGCACCTGATAAATACTAGCGTATATATGTAAGTAAGGGGACTGAGAAGGTATGAAGAATATAGCAATAATAACGAGCAGCAATTCTGCAGTTTCATGAATTTATTGTGGGATTATTCATAAGATATTAGGATCAAGTCCAGGAATGTCAAGTCTTATGAAAGGTGGCTCACCAAGATGGGTAATGGAATATAGGTGATTCACCTAGATGAGGAATGGGTTATAGATGACTCACATAGATGAGAAGTAGGTTATATAGTATAAAGCTTCAGCAAAAAAAAATCATTAAAACCAGACCATGCAGATATTTCTTTCATATACAGGTTTTTCATCTTTATTACCCAGAATTTTGTAAAAGTTAAAATAAGTGAAAAAAAATGTGGTTTTGATGTTTCTTCTGCCCATTTGAAAAAAACTCTGCTGAAAAATATCAGAACCAATAGGACAATATCTACAGAGAAATAAGGAGAAAAGGCTGTCAAAAGCATACAAGGTTTGCATATTTTAGCAAACTTTTCACCTTATTATAAATTAACTTTTTAATAGTTTTGTTTCACGTGAGAATTGCTTTCAATATGCAGCAGTGTATACAATTAAAAGTTACTGTCGGTGCATGTCAGTCTGTGCTGCTACTGACAGTGCTGTTTCTGATGTCACATCAATGCCCCGTCAATTAAATGTAGGGATTCTGAGTCACTCTAGTGAAATGAGACACTGTTTTTGAGAAGGTGCTTTTAAAAGGTGAAGTGCTGTAACATGCAAAGAAGAGCAAACCTCCGTCTTCCACACTATTCCACAAATGACTGAAGTTCACGACTACCGTAATACTTGGGATGCAGAATATGTGTATACAGCTAAACTCATTTTGTTCGGTTTCCTGTTTATTACAGCTGACTATGACTTCAAAATGGTATTTGTTCCTTCTGTGAGCAGATTTCAAACATGCAAGCCCATCTATGACACTTAAATCATATTTATTTCCAGAGCAAAACTAAAGAAGCAATGGATTTAATGTGTATATATGTGTGTGAGGGTATGATATACAGCTAACTAAGAATCTTCTTTTCCAGTATTGTGTCTTTTTAACTATTTGAAATACTTGTTTGTGAAATGTGACAGGCAGGTTTTCTGAAGTCATTATTATGGCATTTGAAAACCCCACACAGAGGAGTAAAAGCAGGTAAGAGCAGCGCATAACACCAATCTTTCCATTGGTTTTAAGCATTTGTATTAAGTATAATTATTTGTATCTCACTTAATCAAGATTCAAATGATTGCAACTAAAACACCTAATACATCCTGGGATTAAAAAAACATTTTTTCTAATCCCTATAGGTGGATTTGGATGATGAGGTCCAGGAGCAGGAAGGGGACAATTCAGAGAAACATATAGAGCAATCGTTCTAGGCTGTGAAGTATCATCGCCTGCATACTATGTAAAATAGTGTATGACGACATGAAAATGATTATTAGCATGAGGGTAAAGGCAAATGCAGTTTAAAGTGAAATATATGGCAATTCAGAAGCATATAAATTTTGCATGAAACACAACTACAAGAGTTGCTGACTGCAGAAATATCTGGAGTTATGGGACACAGACCACAAAAACATGTACAGGTTTTCATAGATTCATAGATTTGTAGACTGTTACTCGGCTAATGACTGAGGGTGAGCCTTTCTAAGCCTGGCCAAGTTTACCCAAAAGAATAATGATGTCCTGTATCCCATTGTTCTCCAACCTGTTTTGCACCAAGGACCGGTATCAATGTAAGACAATTTTCCATGGACCAGCCATCTTGTGGCATGCATAATAAAGTAGATATTTATTTATTTATTTGACATTTGTTTAATGAGGAGGCCAGACCTGGGGAGAAAAGCTCCAAAGTACAATAAAAAGACAGTTGGCAATAATTACCAAAAAAATAAGTGTACATTCTACTTCACAACATAACATTGATCTATTATGGTTGAGAGGTAAGAAAACCTAATGGCAACCTTACTGATTTTATGTTTATAAGAGCAATATTTAAAATCTGTCCCTATTATTTGGCTCTTTCCAGCATACCTCTCAACTGTACAGATTTTCACAGAATGTCCAGATTTTTCCCTCATATTTTGGTCTTTTTCTCATGAAATTGCTGTTTTCTGGCAAATCACTGGCAGATTATTGAGGCTGAAGTCAGAAAATAATGACAGACAGTTGAGTTTCATATTTCATAACCTTCAGAAAATTCATGGTAATGCAAAACCTATATTTCTATCAACTTTTGAAGTTTGTAAGAGCAGTACTTAAAAGGGTCCCTATTTTGGGCCTTTGTCCCCCCCCCCCCTTATTTTTGGATTTGTCCAGATTTTTTGATCTAAGTAAGAGGCTGAGAGGTATTCATACCTCTCAACTGTACAGATTTTTACAGAATGTCCAGATATTTCCCTCTAAGTTTTGGTCTGATCCTCATCACCTTTGTGATTTTCTGGCAAATCACGGGAATGATCTGAGGATTGAAGTCAATAAGTAATGATAGACATTTGTATTACAGACCTCATATCCTTCAGAAAAATGCATAAGACAAATCCTGTTATTCTAACAACTTTCTATGGTTGTAAGAGCAATATTTAAAATCTGTCCCTATTTGTCCCCCCATTCTGTTAGGCTTTGTCCAGATTTTTTCTGTTACTAAGAGGTTGAAAGGTATGGTGTGTGTGTGTGTGTGTGTGTGTGTGTGTGTGTGTGTGTGTGTGTGTGTGTGTGTGTGTGTGTGCGTGTGTAACACAGAGAGAGGGGGAGAGAGAGAGAGAGTGAAGAGTGAGAGTGATCGCTGGAGGCAGCAGCAATGAAGTTTGTATACCTTTCTTCCATACCACACACACACACACACACACACACACACACACACACACACACACACACACACACACACACACACACGCACACACACGCACACACGCACACACACGCACACACGCACACACGCACACGCACATACACACACACATACAGTACACACACACACACACACACACACACACACACACTCTCTTTTGCATTCATGCACGCATTCACTCACACACATCGCTCTCACTCTTTTCCGATCTCTCACACATATTCACTCCCTCATTTATACCTGCATTCACTCACACATCACTCTTACTCTCTCCCAATCAAACACACACTCAGTCACATCCTCATTCATACCTGCATTCATTCACACATCGCTCTCACTGTCCCGAGTTCACACACACACAGTCACTTCCTCATTCATACCTGCATTCATTCACACATCACTCACAACCACATGCCACACACCCACTTGCGCATTCATTCATACATCGCTCTCACTGTCTGTCACATGCACATGCCACGCACCCACTTACGCATTCATTCATACATCGCTCTCACTCTCCTGATCTCACACATACACACACACAGTCATTTCCTCATTCATACCTGCATTCATTCACACATTGCTCTCACTCTTACAACACACACACACACACACACACACACACACACACACACACACACACACACACACACACACACACAGATTCTTTTGCTTTCATGCACGCATTCACTCACACACACAGACACATAACCACACTCATACAGGCTTTCACTTATCTGACAGCCCAGTACCAAGTGCTCCATGGCCCGGTGGTTGGGGACTGCTGCTGTATTCAACTAGGACATTGAGGGCCAAGCATTTAGACGCTACCTCTGTCCATATAGTGGTGTCAGGCCTAGTGGAACATTCCTATTTCCCATCCACTGGTTTAGGTTGTGCTTAAACTGAGTAATAGATGAATTCAGCTTCACATAGATGGAAAGCCTGTTCCATAGAAGGGACAGTTTCTGGGACACATATCTGTCTCTCTAGACTGTTCTGTTTAAATCTCAGAAAACATTCAGGTCTCTAGACTGTGTATTTCTGGTACACTTTGATTTATGAATATGTAGGAGATTCATAAGTGGGGGGTTTGTGGATGCCTTGTAAGCCAGGCATAGATCACCCCTCAGCAATCTGGAAATCTGTAGGAGACTGAGTAGAGGGAAAGGGCTCTAAGGCACTCTGCATAGGGCACACTCATTACGCCTTGTATTCTTTTTGTAAGGAACCTCTGAGTTTGTTCTAGTTGCTGCATATGCCTGGTCAGGTACATACCAAATGGAGCATTTTACTCTATGACTGGTCTGATAAGGGCAGAATACAGTGGGATAATGACCTTTTTGGACTTAAATACCATGCCCTTACTTATAAGTTGCACAACATAAAAGGATTTCCTCACCACTGTGGTCACATGGTGGTCGAAGGTAAGGCTTCTGTCTATGTGCGTACTCAGATCCCTGACTATTAAACTCTTAGGGGTGTATTATCAACAATGGTAATTAGATGGGATAGTTTACTTAACAAAGGGTACAATATTGCATTCCTTAGCACTTAGTTTAAGACCATGTCTTTGGCACCATTTGTTTGTCAGAGACAGACCTTCTTGAAGAATGCTAGTGTCTGCAGGAAAGCCGATGATAACCCTCAGCTTGCAATCATCTGCAAACTTAGTCAGCCATAAAACCTTCAGCATTTGCTTCCATTTCAGAGAAATATATGCCAAAATGAGTGGGACCAGAACCAAGCCCTGCGAGAATCCACTAATGATTAGCCTCTTGGTGAAGGTGTCCTCATCTATTTTGACCTCCTGGGTCCTATTAGCATGCTAGCTGGCTACCCAACAAGTGATAAAAGGATTTATACCTAAATCAGTTAGCTTATCTATAATTCCTGAGTGGGGTATTGTATCAAAACCCTTGGCCAGGTCGAGGTAAGCTGTGCACACAGTCTTACCTTCATACAGTGCTTTGGTGAACCTCTCAAAAAACTCCACCAGATTTAGTTGGCATGACCTTCCTTTAACAAAGCCGAACTGTGATGGGTCCAGTGATGGCAGGTTATGTATGTCCTCATTTATCATGTCCATGATGATTCTTTCCATGGCCTTACATATGAGGCTGGTAAGACTTATGGGCCTGTAGTTACTCCGATCAGTGGTTGGACCTCCTTTGTGTGGGAATGACTGTAGCCATCTTCCATGGAAGTGATGGCAGTGCCTGCAGCTGCATGGTTTATGCTGAAATAGCATCACCCCTGATGTCTGTATACAAACAATTGCATGATCAAATGGAGATGTGCTTAAAGTAAGGAAGGGATTGATCATCAAATTATGAACGATACTGTCCTGTAATGAACTTAATCCTTTATGGGAACTTAAGTCTAGCTGGGAGGACTGGCTGGTTACCACCAGAAGAAAAGAAATGGAAAGGCACATATTGCCCGTGGAAGACTTTTAGTCAAACTCTAGCCTTAATACTTTTAGGGTATAAAAATCTACAAGTTGTGTTAGAGTGGTATAAGACCTGGACATTAATGGACATGTTCGATTTTAAATGTGGATGGCTGTCATTGGGTGTGGCAGTACATAGATAGTCATGTCATCTGGCTAAAAACCATGCCAGCAGTCACTCACTTTGTGAGGGAAAAGGCCCTGATATGTGACCAGTGGTGTAGTTGAAGAAATTTAGTAGTACTGAAGTGATTTATGTGATATTTGGTGATTCTGCTACAGTGGAGCAAACAGAAGAGGTGGTAGTGTCAACAAAAGCAGAATGTGGTTTTGATATAAAAGTTCTGAAGCAGGAATTCCTTAAAATCCATGCATGCATTGTGAAACTGTTACTCTGTTTGGAAACAGACAAGGAAGGAAAAGCACTATGCTAAGTCATGGCATTGTATCTTCTGTAAATGTTAATAAAGTAGGAGTGGAAAATGTGTCTATCTCATGAAAGGAGCTGTATGATGTGACAGTTATAGAATTCAAGTGGTCAGCTGGGGGGGTGGGTTGAGTTATGGTGACAAATGACAGAGGAAACCCAACAGCTCTGATGAAGCTGATATGTAGCAAGATACTGAAGTGCTGGAGAATATGAATCTTACAATAAGATGACACTGCAAATATAAATATTGCAGATGAAATGATGGGTAGTTTCAGGAACATAATACTGTGTCTTTCATATTCAAAAGAAGTACAGTCACTTTTCCAAACAGAAGAGATGTTGGTGCAGTTTTGTTGAAAGAATTACTGGGAGTAAAACTAGAGTATATGTCTGCATTCATATGGCCTGAAGAGGAAATTATTTTAATTGTGTGAATAACAGGAAAAAAGAATAGTTGATGGGCATTTTGATAAAATGTCAGAGAATGAAGATAACTGAGTGGAAAATACTGAGATTGCTTTGTCTCTAGGTAAAATTAAGTATGAAACTTAATTCAGTTTAGTTTATGTTTACTGGTAGGTCTGTTGTGGAAGATGGCCTAAACTTCCGGATCAGGATTTGGGAGGTTGTGGCGACAGTAAAAGAAAACCTAGCAGAAACACAACAACAGGTATGACCAGACAGGCAGAGCCAATGAGTATTTCCTTTGGCAGAAAATTATGGTGCTTATCCCTGTTAGATATGATAAGCTGCATGCAGCATGGGAGTATCCTTTCACTATTGTCAGAAAGGTAAGTGATATTTAATACATGTTTGAGTTGCCAGAAAAACAGGATCTGTAAGATGCCTAGCAAAGTACACCTTTATGTAGACATAAGTTATTGCCATCCCTTGCAAGCACTTAAGACTGCACACTTCCCAAATAGAAGAGGTCTGGAGATGATAATCTTGGTATAAATAGCGTCTACCTATCCAATCATCAAGACCAGTCTTAAAAGCAGACAAAGTATTACTTTGCTTGATCTGTAGTGCTAACATATACCATAAGCTGGTAATACATTCTGCTAGAATCCTACCCCTCTGGTGAGGTTTGTTTATTTGTTGGTGTAGATTTAGGTTCCTAATGTGGGTGTTTATAGGACTACTGATTTTGTGAAGAAATAGGAGGTCATATAGGATTGGATCTGTCATGACTCAAGGAGGCAGAAGCACAAACTGTACCATTTTAACATGAAGAAACTTTACAATGACAGAGAGGCACTGCTGCACAGCATCTACAGGGTAACTGGACAGGGATCCTGTGGTAGACTTCCTCAGTAAGACAGTCTGAAACCTAAATGGATAACGTAGCTGTTTTACAGCAGTTGTCTCTTACCAAGGTTCAGGAGACCTAGGCACTACTGCAGGAGTCTGGGAGCAGATATACTGGTGAGCCAAGGGTACTCAGTTGTTGGAGTGCCATGTGGACACAGGGCCACAGCAGCCCATTAAACATACCTGTGTAGGTTAGGCAATCCCTGAGAGAAGAACTACAAAAAATGTTGGATATGGGAGTAATCTAAGAGTCCAATGGTCCCTGGGCCTTACCAGTGATGCTAGTGCCAAATAAGAAGAAACACGAGGTTCCATGTAGATTACAGGAAACTGAATAATGAAACAGATGATTATCCCAATGCCCAGAGCAGATGAAGCCTTAGAGCAGTAATGTGCAGTTAAACTATAATTAATCTAGCCAAAGGTTTCTGGCAGGTATCCTTAACATATGCAGCTTGTTGACCCTCTTTGCATTGTATGAGTTCACGAATAAATGTCCCCAGCAACTTTCTAGAGGTTAGTAGCTCATATCCTAGCAGAATATGGTCTTGCTTATCTGGACAATATTGCAATCTGCAGCTAAGTCTGTTCAATATGTTAGGAGGTTTTGGAGAGACTAAAAAGAACAGGGTTAACTAATAAGGCCAATAAGTGAAAGGTAAGCATGGCAGAAATGTCTTATATGGGGTACAAAGTGGGAGATGCTAAAATTAAGCCAAATCCTGTCAAGATGGAGATTAATCAGGCAGGGCCTAACTGCATTACTAAGGATTTAAACCCAAATATGCTTTTAAGACAAGTAGTGGGATAGTGTATCAAAAAAGTAAACTCTTATCGCAAGCAAATTAGCTTGATGTCCAGAATGTGAGAGAGGTGTGAGGTTTCTATATAAATATACTGCTGTTTTCTGAATTAGAATGTAACACAAGCCATGTGAAACCTGCTGTAGATAAACATAAATGTGACTTAAACAACTACACACACACACACACACACACACACACACACACACACACACACACACACACACACACACACACATGCATGCACACACACACACACACACACACACACACACACACATATATATATATTAGTGTGTGGACTTTTTCTATGATTGTCATAGATGTATAAATTCTCTAACCTGTATTTGCTAAAAACACAGTAGTTATGCCTTGGATGTGAAATGTATGACCCACACATGTAATTCTAGAATCTGGGACTCTTCCCAGTCTCAGGAAACCAGTAGCTCTAAAACACAATTTAAAATTCTGTTACAGAGCTAGCTGATCAAGAACAAGTAAACTGGCTCAATTGTATGCAAAAGTGGCAACCTGCTTGACTGCATTTGTATTTTCATATGAAAAACTTAGAAAGCATACAGCTGAATCTCCAGAGAAGACAAATGAAAAAGAACACTGCATGCAGCCTGTGACATGAGTTTTTTTTTAGAAATTATGTCTCTGCCTCATATGTTCTCAAAATTCAGTTGCTTTAGTCAGAGCAGTCATTTTTTTTCAGTAAGAGATAGATGGAAAAGTTTACCTGGAGATACATTTTATTGTGTTCTATTTGTTCAGAGTGATTGCCTTCTGTTTCTTTGTGCAGTTCCATGTCTCCCTGTATATTTAACAGTAAGCTATGTTGCCTAACTTTTTTAAAAATCTTGTGGCTGGCACTTTGTTTATGTGTTCATCAACTGATAAGAGAATATTTATTACTAAATGGTGTCAGACTGCTGACATCCATCTCTAATTGTCCAGCTCTCCCTGCTACACACTATAATTTGTATTTATAATAATTTAGTTTATTAACAAGAGTGAAACAGTAACTGAGAAGTCTCCAGCCTGGTAACTGGTTGTGGCAGTTTACTAAGATGAGCCAGGACAAAGGGCTGCACTGTGGTAGAACATTATCAGCCTTCCCTGGAAATTAATTTCTATAAATGTAAGCGTTTATTTAAAGTGCAGTGCTCCTGGAAAGTGAATACTGTAAGGCACTGAAAAACAGACATGTGACTATGCCTATATTTGGGTACTAATGAGAAAGGCTCATACACAGAGCAGCAGAACATTTTTCCTGCACGCTCTTGAGGCCAAGCTGCACTTAGTTAATTACAAGTGACTCATATTTGTTTGCCTTTTGTTTGGCACCTGTAGTATAAACCTATAGTATCCATGCTATCAGATTTTAAGATTTATAGAGTAAAAGATTTAATTTATAGAGTAAAAGATTTAATTTAGTTATTGGTAATCGAGCACATTACAGCACAATTACACTGTCCACTGTATATATTTTTTTCACGTTCGTTGGCAATATTGAGATTCAGCCCCCCCCCACCATCTGCCTGCCACTGTCTGACCTAATCTGTACAGACTACTGTCTTCTGTCCCCACCCACGCTTATTTCTGTTGCTAAGTACTTACATTCAGATATTATTGTACTGCTATTGCTAGTTGAAAAGTTTTTTTTTGTACTGGTAGCTCACATATTTTTGAAATATAATGTTTTCCTTTTTGCTTATGGTTATTACAAGAGCATTTTAACTGAATGTTTTGGCTTTTTTCCATGCCACAACCTTAGAGAACCTAGTATTCAGCATAGCACATAGTTATCAAATAGAAAAAAATTAAATTAAGTATGTGAGCTGGTATCTGCTCTTCCTTTGACATGACCAAGGTCAGATGGCAGACAAAAAAATGCAAATGAATCGAGATAAAAGAAACATAATGCAAATTAATATAAGCTAATCCTGTATTAAATTATAGAATGTCTTGAATGTTGGAACACACTGCTGTCAGTATATCAAACAGTCCAAGTATAATTTAAACCAGGGTACAAATAAGTGCTACAGTTATTACTACAACTGAGTACAGCGACAAAATAAACAGGTAAAGAGAAAAGGTAGATACATTCGAAATATGCAATGGCCCTTCATCTACTTACATTCCTTTTGCTATAACCTGAATTGAGCCTCAGTTCAGTGTACCTTCTTTGGTTACTCCTTTTGAAAACAACATTTAAAGGAATGTTTTTATCAGACAGAATCCCAAATTATGCATGTAGGAAATAATAGTTACTTTTCCATGAACAAAATGAGCAACAGGTATACTGTTGTCTCCATTAGTGCCCTTTAGTTAATGCTGATGTCCAGAGAGAGACTATATCCATTGGCACTCAAATGAGGACATCTAGCAAAGAGATGGATGAATTGTGTGAGAGAAGACCTGCAACACTCTGGCATGACTGTTGAAGAAGGTAGCAGATTGGCATTGTATCAAGAGTGATGGTCACAGCTGGCACAACACCATGACCCCATGTAGAAAAAGAGGATGATGATGATGATGATGATATGTCTGGGTTGTCTAGTGGCACTCACGTAGGTTCATAAGTTCATAGTTAAGTACTAGGCTAGCTGTCCTTGTGTGCCATTTTAAGACTTGCCAGTTTCCCTATTTGTGCTTGAAATTTTATTTTATTTATTTATTTTATTTTACATTTGTTGACCGGGCTAGTCTAGCTGGATATATGTCCATTTTCAGTAGAGGCCCGGGGAGAAAAGCTCCACACAAAACATGACAAAGAGACATGTTAATAATAAAAATTAAAAATAAAATAAGAATATAAAATTAGTAATAAAATCAACATAAAGTTAAGCCACACAAAACTACAGTAGACAAGAATAATACTAGGTCAGTTACAAAGCATCTTAATTAAATGGCTAAAGGCTGCGCCAAAAAGCTTCTACAATATAGAAGGAGAAAAAAAAATTAATGTACATGAGACTAGAAAAGTTGAAGGAGAATACAAGATTAGAAAAGAGGGGAGAGACAGTAGTCTAGAAGTGAGAAGAGAAAAGAAGACAAAAGAGATGAGAGGGGAGAGATGAGAGAAGTGTGTCAGAGCATAGAAGGAGTGCAAAGGGCAAAAGAAAAAACTAGGTATTTGCTTAACTATTAAGCACAGAGTAGGGTTAAAGGTAGAGAAAAGGGTAATGAGGAAAGTTAGTCTGGAGTACTACATGAACAAAGCCAGTGATTTAGGAAGTACAGTTTAATTTTTTGTTTGAAGAGAGGTAAGGATGTGATCAAAGTAATATCCCTAGGTAGCAGATTCCATATTCTACCTACAGTATTAGTGAATAGAGAGTCGCCAGCTAAGTTGTGGGACTTTATGGATTTGGTCATGAGTTTACTAGAGGATCGAAGGGAGGTAAGATTGTTATAAGGGATTAAAAGTTGTGAAAGTATAGGGGTGTTATCAGGTTGGTACAGTATTTTGTGGGCGATAGTAAGTTGTGAGATTATAAGATAGTTTTGTAGTTCTAGCCAGCCTAAAAGTTTCAAATTAAGACAGTGATGGGTTCTGAAAGGGTTACCAGTGGCAAAGCGGGCAATGTTATTATAGCAACTTGCTAGTTTATTTAGGTTAGCTTTCTTAAGGTTTGTGAAGATAGGAGAGGCATAAAAGAGAGTAGATATAAGATGGGAGTGAGCGATAGTAGCTCTAGTAGATGGGGTGAGAAATGGTTTAATACGGTATAAGGATCCTATTTTTCTGTTAACTGTTTTGATGGTGTTGTTGATGTGTTGATCGAAAGTGAGATTGTTATCAATGGTTATTCCTAGCAGTTTAGTTGTTGAGTCAGGAAAGATGACAGTGGCGTTGTTTGACAAGATGGTGAAGTTTAATGGGGAGGTTCGAGTGGTGGGGGTGAAGAGGAGAAGTTTAGTTTTTTTAGCATTGAGAAGGAGGTACCATCTAGTAAACCATGTTTCTACTGTGTTGAAGATATTTTGAGTTAGTGAGATTAGATCTGAAGAGGTAGATGCTGAACAAATAATAGTGGAGTCGTCAGCGTATTGGATGCAGGTAGCTTGAGGGATTACAGAGTGAAGATCATTTATGTAGAGGGAGAAGAGAAGTGGACCAAGAATAGAGCCCTGAGGGACTCCAATAGAAATGGGCAATAAGGAAGAGATGTGGTTGTCCCAAAGAACGGCTTGTTGTCTGTTACTCAGATATGAACTAAACCATTTAATGGCAAGGTTATCAAATGAGAGGGATTCGAGGATGTTAATTAAAGAAGAGTGGTTAACCATGTTGGAAGCTTTAGAGAGGTCAATGAATAGAGCAGAAGAGAAAAGATTATTGTTGCGATTGCTGTTGATGGTATCTACAAAGGAAAGGAGGGCAGTGGTGGTGCTATGGTGAGGTCTAAAGCCATGTTGACAGTTAGCTATAATGTTGTGTAAAGAGAGATACTGTACAAGTTACTGATGAATACATTTCTCCATAATTTTTGCTAAGGGTGAGAGAAGAGCAATTGGTCTAAAGTTAGAGTAGTCAATAGAGTTACCACCTTTGTGTAGTGGGATAATATGAGAGACTTTCCAGATATCATGTATGGTTCCCTTTTGGATGGTCCTATTTATGAGTATAGTTATCGGGTATGCAATTTCTTTGGCAGCCTTTTGAAGAAAGAGAGAAGGGAGCTTGTCAGCAGAGGGGGTACAAGGTTTCAGTTTGAAAATAAGCCTGTAGATGAAAGAGGTAGAGATAGGATGTAGAGTGAAGTTATAAGAGGAGTCTACTAGATTATTTGGAGGATAGAAGTTATTGGTGTTCAGTTGTCTAGCAAGAGATTGAATAGTTTCAGTAAAAAAAGAGTTAAAAGCATTTGCAGTTTGGTGAGGGGTATCTGGGTTAGCATTTAGAGGGGAGGGAGTTTTGGTTGTTCCTGGTGAAAGGAGTCTATTGATTGAAGACCAGAATTGTTTGGGTTTATTGAAATGAGTTTCTTGAAGTTCACAGTAGAATTTTCTTTTGTCAGTGATTATAGCTTTTTTAGTAAGATTTCTAAGTTGGCGAAAGTGAAGAAAATCAGAGCTGATTCTATGGCATCTCCATTTGGCCCAAACTTTATTTTTAGAGAGAATTAGTTTTTTAGTTTCATTTGAGAGCCATGGGGCTGTATTAGACTTCATTCTAATGGCACGCTCAGGAGCATGTTTGTCCAAAATGGAAAGGAAAGTAGAATTAAAGAATGATACTGCTTCATTAAGTGGAAGTGATTTTAAGGGGTTCCAGTTACATGTTCTGAGTTCGTTTTGAAATAGGTCAATTTTAAAGTGTTTGGTAGAGCGTATTTTTCTTATGTTAGGGAGGTTTTGCCAATCAGTCTTTTCTCTTGTAATGTAAGTTAAGCAGTGGTCACTGAGGTCATCAGGCATAGTTCCTACTTTATATGTGATGTTGACTTTGTTTATGAGTATCCAGTCTAAGATACTCTGTTTCTTACTTGGCTTATTAAGCCTTGTAGTAGAGGTAATGGTTTGGGTAAAACCATTTAGGTTTATGTGAGAGGAGGGATTTTCAGCATTAATAGTATTCTAGTCTATACTAAAGTCACCAAGAATTATAGTTTCTTGGGGGTAATTAGTGGAAACCCAGCTGAGAAAGTCTTCTAAGACAGGTATATTGTTACCTGGTGGTATATACATGCAGATGATGTAAAGGACTTTCTTTGCATTTAATTGGAGTTTAGTGATGATGGCTTCTATTTTACTATCCTGGGTTGGACAGGCTGAAAGGGTAGAGATATTGAGATGATTCTTAAACAGAACTGCTACTCCACCACCCTTTCGTTTAGAACGATCAAGCCTTAGTATATTATAGCCTCGGGGTATAATCTCAGTATCTTTAGTGACTGGCTTTAGCCAGGTCTCTGAGAGGCAGAGAATGTCAAAACAGTGAGTATCTAGGAGGGCGTGTAGGTAGGATACTTTGTTGTTTACACTTCGTATGTTAAGATGCCCTATGAGGAAGGTATTATTGAAGCTAGGCATAGATGCTTGAGGGGAGGGATACACGAGGCCAGGGTTGGGGTGAACGTCACCGTCTTGTAAGGTAGGATCATCAGGTCTGGATGTGAAGTTGCTCTTAAGAAGGGTTAGAGGTTTCATTTTTTTATCTGAGGGTAAGGCATAGATGAGGTGAGAGTGCCTATGGAACTTAGGTAGATGGTAGCTAGGGGTGGAATTAGAATTCTATCCCATTTGGTTACAGATTGGCCTTACCCATCTCATCGTCAATAGTTATGTTACCCTTAATAAGAAAAACTGGGATTATTCCACAAATAATTTGATGGGACCCATGCATACAATAAAACATTTAGGATCTGCCTCTGTCCATTAGTAGTACAGGGGGCTGTTCTGTGGTAAATTTTCTGATTCCCATCCATTGATCTAAGTTGTGTTTGAAAAGGGACAGGGATGAGCTCACCTGCCAAATTTAGCTTTTGCCACATCATAAAACTAGATGAGATTTGACTGATAGCTACTTTTGACCAATAATGCATATTAGTTGTTTAGCTGAAGATTGATTTCTTCTAGAAATACTACCAGCATTACCCTCAGAATTCCTTCCATTACCTTGCATTGAACTGTTGTTAAATTAACAGGGATGCAGTTCCCCATATTGTTTTCTGTTACCTTCATCCTGTTAATAGCCATGGAGAATTTCAGTTTCTGATTTCTATTGTAAGTAGGCACCATTGCTACCCTACTGTTGGTGAGTACAAATTAGCTCTTATTACTGTCTCCACAGACAGCAACTTTTCCATTGTGCAGTTAGACCAGAATATACCAAGGTGCAGTGTTGTTGTGGGATGAAGAGGAACTGTGGTGAGTGTAGCACAAAATATATAACACAAACTCAGTAGTGAATGCAATGTGTCTCTGCAATATGGATTCGTAGATTTTGTCCCAAGGAATTTCCATCTAACCATACAATTTACTTTAAACCTCCTCTAGCATTCATAAAACTGCTTTAATTTTGCTTAACAGCAGGAGACTATAAGCTTATATAGTTGACCTTTTTAAGTGCCTTAACATTTCACCTCTCTTTATCCCCCCCTTTAACCTTACCACTTTCTACCTGTTCCATGCCCTCGTGGATGTCTCTGTAGATTCTCCACAACTCATTCTGAAAATCTACACCAGTGGTTCACAATCCTCTCAATGTAAAATAAAATACTTTTTGAAATTCAGGGATTAATACAATATAATGCTTCCCTTTATTTCTCATCTCAAGTGTGGAAAATTCTAGCTTTTCTAGCCTCTGGTCATTTTTGTTCCCCTCTGTCGTGTGGATTTTCCTGATGAAGACTGATATACTGATGTCAGATGGCTGCCAGAGTGCAGAGCTTCCTATAATTCTTTGGTTCAATTAAGAGATTTGCTGTAATTTTTCTTGCTGTGCCCTTTTCTGAATCATTGTATTAGACTGTCACTGGTTGTAAAAGGTGCAGAAGTGTTGCATTTGTATCACTAAAGAGACTTGCTGAATGAAGAAGAAAGTAGGAGGAATACCGATAACACCTGAGGTTGTGACTGATGTTCTGATGAGACCTGAGGCATGACTGGTGTTCCAATGGGACCTGAGGTGTGACTGGTGTTCCAATGAGAGCGGAGGCATGACTGGTGTTCCAATGGGACCTGAGGTGTGACTGGTGTTCCAATGAGAGCTGAGGCTGTGACTGATGTTCAGATGAGAGCTGAGGCTGTGACTGATGTTCCAATGAGAGGTGAGGTTGTGACTGATGTTCTGATGAGAGCTGAGGCTGTGACTGATGTTCAGATGAGAGGTGAGGTTGTGACTGATGTTCAGATGAGAGTTGAGGTTGTGACTGATGTTCCAATGAGAGCTGAGGTTGTGATTGATGTTCCGTTGGGAGCTGAGGTTTGGACTGATGTTCTGATGAGACCTGAGGTTGTGACTGGTGTTCCAATGAGACCTGAGGTGTGACTGGTGTTCCAATGAGAGCTGAGGCTGTGACTGCTGTTCTGATAAGAGCTGAGGCTGTGAATAATGTTCCATTGACTGGTTATCTGGTGAGAGCTGAGGTTGTGACTGATGTTCCATTGAGAGCTGAGGCTGTGACTGATGTTCTGATGAGAGCTGTGGTTGTGACTGAAGTTCTGATGAGAGCTAAGGTTTTGGCTGGTGTTCTGATTAGAGTTGAGGTTGTGACTGGTGTTTATTTCCAGTTGTTCCAGGTTTTGGCAGTAACAATTTCAGAAGCAGACTGATGATGGGAAGAAAGGCTTGTTTTCACTGAATGAAGAGAAATGGGAAGACGTTTCCTAACTCATTTCTCATGTTTGTTTTGTTGTACTAAAACAGTAATACTGTGTTTGGAATATGAGTCAGTGAGTTCATTTTTTTTTTTTTGTTTTGTTTTTTTCGTTTTTTTAATCTTCGGCATATAATTTGTGGCAGATAACTTTCTGAATGATCATTTGGGATTTTCGCTGCAGTTTAAGATGTAAAGTCTGCCCACCACAAATTTGCTGTTTGCTTCTTTCATGAGAGGGTGCCTGTTACCTTCAGGGAAGTTTTATCAGTGTTTTCTGGAGATGGCAAAACAGGGCATTGCTACATCATTTGGACTCATTCTTAAAATTTTACGTTGACTTGAGTCTACTTACTGGTGGCTTATTTACTCGTACAGTGTGTTTTTAGTGCAATACTGTTCTGCTTCATCCACAGTTTTTAACTGATTTTGCTTAGTAGAAACTTGTTTTATAGGAAATCAGTGCATATTTTACAGTTGTTTTATGTGGTCATAATAATTGCTTGTGTTGTTGGTTTTGATGGAAAATGCTTGGGAAATAAGCATTATAATAAACCTGAACTTGGTAGCTTCTTTCTGAACTCCTTCCAGCAGTCTAATGCCCCTTTCATTATATAACTACCAAAAATGCATGTAACACCCATGGTATGGCCTGACCAAGATGTGCAGAGTGAAAGCATTATGTCTTTGTTTCTAGAATCTATCCTTGTGACCATGGCCGGCATTTTGCTTAGCTGAACAATGTTGCAGCCTGGGATATAAGTATGTCAGAGATGCTTTTCTTACTTATTTATTTATTTTTTTGTTTTCTCCCATGAGGAGAAGAGAAGTAAAAATGCTGCAGCTGCTGCAATTTCTGTCAATGAAAGCAGCTACAGTACACCCTATAAGGAAAGTGCTATAATGTCCAGTCTTTTAGCTTTGTTCCGCTCCTATCCACAATCTATAGGATAATGTCTGTTTTGTTATATAGAGTGTGGGTGGAACTGAAATGCTCCCCCAGACTCTGCCACAGCTTGCTGTGAGGGAAAGGTTAGTTTGCTTTTTATTTCTTGCATTTTGTATTACTTTATTGTCTTTTTCTATTTTGTATGCTATGATTTGTTTTCTTTAGACCGTGTTTTATTTGTATTCTGCTTTTAACTGGATATTAAAACTTGAAAAGCGACCATAGCTCTGTCTTTTGCGAGTCAGACAGAAATTAGAACAGGTCAATTATGGAGTCACACATAAGTTAGAACAGGTCACTTAAGGTTAATCATCTGTAAACTGAGGGGATAGAACTAGGAACTAAACCTTCTATTTAAGGGGGTAAAATAAAACATTTCAGAGTTTTACTGGAAAGGATCACCCACTCAGACTCTGCCACAGCTTGCTATGATGGAAAGGTTAGTTTGCTTTTTATTTCTTGTATTTTGTATTACTTTATTGCCTTTTTCTGTTTTGTATACTGTGATTTGTTTTCTTTAGACTGTGTTTTACTTGTGTTCTGCTTTTAACCGCATATTAAAACTTGAACAGAGACCATAGCTCTGTCTGCTGTGAGTTAATCAGAATTCCCATCCTCCCACTGTTACTTTTGTGTTCTTAAAACACCACTGTCTTTCCAGCAAGACAGAGGGACTACAAAATGGCCAGTTTCAATAAAAAACTTTTATTGTCGACACCACAAGCGCTTTCACAGACTAAGCTGCTTCTTCAGGTAATGTCTATCAGACTAAAAAACTCAGTTTAAATACCATATACTACCTCCCTTGATTAATCATATGACATCAAGGCACGCAAATTATTTAAACAAACAGTCTCATAAAAGCATACACATAGCACCTAAGTACAAAAATCATAATACTTTCATAAAAATGCATATATAACAAATATATATATATATATATATATATATATATATATATATATATATATATATGTATATATATATATATATATATATATATATATATATATGTTGGTTGTTGTTAGTGGTGGTGCTGCGGTAGTGTTGTCACCTCACAGTAAGATGTTGTCCTGTTCGATTCTCAGCTAGAGCATCTTCTGTGTGGAGACATGCTTGAATGGGCGTACCTTTGTTGAAGGTTGTGCGTCAGAGCTGGCAACTCAGCACGTAAAAATCTACTGCCAATCATTAGCGGACCGGAGTTCCGCTGTGGCGACCCCTAACTGGGAAAAGCCAAAAGACACAACAACATATATATATATATATATATATATATATATATATATATATATATATATGAAAACATAAAAAAATTCAATAACACAAAAGCAAAAAACATTCAACGTCTTAGGTTCCTAGATTTCAGCTTAAGTTTCATAAGGACCACATCATTGAGTCCATGCCCGCTATCACCTCTCAGTCTAATGATCCACTTAGACTCCAGTTGCTCAGTACTATACCTGATGTCACCTCCTCTTAATGTCTTGAGCACCCTCCCTATAACCAAAAACTTAAAAGTGTGCTCAGTACCACTGGAAGTGACATATTTTGCAAGGGCATTAGTTTTATTCCCTTTGCTAATATGATACAGATGTTCCTTTATTCTTTCTCTAAGCATTCTATCCTTCTTGCCTACTTAACGAATAGGACAGGGTATCCAAAAAAGCGCTAGTCCACTGGTTCAATGTTGTTGTCTTAACGCAACTTTTATTCAAAAACAAGAAACGTTTTCGCTATCACCACTGTAGTAGCTTCCTCAGAGTACAACATGTAACAATTAAAAAGTTTTTAATTTAAATATAAAAAGGCGCCAGATTACAACTCGGATATATCAACTCCTAAAAGGTATAGCAGCAATTAAATAAAATTGGCGCTGATGATTGCACTAAGTTGTGTACATTCTAGCAGCTAGTCACAGCCTAGTAGCTTCCAAATAAAACGTGGAGTTAGCAACAATAAATTGTATAAAATCAAATGACAATAAACATCCATAAGCTCACAACAAAGTGAATTAGCCGCCAATGCTTCCCAAGTAATCAAAGGTAGTAAGTTCCGTACCTCTAAGGAATGCCTAAGCAGAAAGTTTAAAATGTTATTCACACACCTCCTAATATAAACTAGTCTTTCCTTCATTAAACTAGTGTAGGAACTTTTCTGTGGACTTAAAAGGCATCCTTATTATAAAAAAGGGGTTCCCAGGTGTTTTAATTTTTCATAAATCGTATTAGTAAAAAATTCTACTGTGAGGTCAGTAGACCCACCTACGAATTAATGACTTCTAGTGAAAAAATCTACTTTTCAAACGCAAGTAAGGTATTAAAACTTAATATGTGTGTTAGACAAGCCTTTATAGAAGCAGTAGACTAGTGTACTGCTTACTCTAATTACAGCTAGTAGAACAAGAAAAAAATATATTCAACTTGGACTCGGCAAGAAAGCGAGCCTGTACATAAATAAACATACTGAGAGTACAGTAGTCATACTGCTGCTGTTTGCAGCTGGATCTTTAAGTCTAAGAGCCACTATCAGGCAGCGTATCTAAAATATGATTACTGCCCAAAAATTACTTCGAGCCTATAACTGAACAGTGGATCAGTGAAAAGTACCCCATACAATATGCACTGAACTAAAGTGTATGATAGGCCTACCGTAGAAATGTTAAAGATATTAAATTATGTTGGAATTGAAGTGAAGATGTAAAACACCGACCCGTGCCTTAATAAGAAGAATGAATCAGTATGGTGTATGTAGTCACTAAGGAAATGTTCTATGTACTGGTGTCAAGAATATGAGCGAGTTGAAAAAAAATTTAAACCAGAGGGTGATCATTGATATTGTGGTGTATATGAAGACAAGGAAAAAAACCAGGGCTAAGGGGAAGCATCTATTTCAAGTAACTCTTGAGTTTTAATAGGCAAGAAATATTGCAGTTTTCATTCAAGCCTGGTGGATGGAATGCGTTAAGTTTTAACTGCCATTCCAATTCTTTAGTTTCCAAGAGTATAGATGCAGGACCACCTCTGATGTTATGAGGGACGTGATCAATTGCAGTGAATAAAAAACTGTGACCTTTATTATGCATTATGTGCTTTGAAAGTGCATTGTCTTCCTTGCCTTTTTTAATGGCATACATATGCTGATAAATTCTTTCTTTAAATTTACGCTCAGTTTTGCCAATATAATATACTGAACAACAGACACAAGTTGCCAAGTAAACTATAAATTTTGTGTTGCAATTAACTTTGTGTTGAATGCTGAGCCTTCTGCCATTCAGTTGGAAAGAATTGCCTGTTCTAAGGCATCTGCACCAATTACAGTTGCCACAAGTGTATGTTCCTTTCTGGCGGGTAAAGGAATCAAGTTGCTTATTATTCTCTAGTAAAGCTTTTAGATTCCTACCTCTCCTATAAACTATAAGAGGTTTGTCTCCCAATTTTTCAAGAAGTAAGCTATTACCTGTAATAAAGTGCCAATTTTTAAACAGTATAGAACTAATATGTTTAGAATCCATACTGAAAGTTGTTATAAAGCTGGAAGAATAATGATTTTGATTTGTAGTTGTTTCACCTACTTGTCCTTGGGTAGTTGTCAGGTCCATTGTTGACATTAGTACTGTAACTGGAGATTCACTTCTACATTGTGTGTGAGTGTTGTAAAGTAGAGGTTTATAAAAACCACTAAGTCTCTTGTTCTTGACTTCTAATGTAAGCTCTTGGATTAAAGGCCCTGGATAGTCTCGACTGGAAAACATTTCAAAGAGAAGTGAACACTCGCTGTTGAAGTGAATTTCAGTACTACACATTCTAGCTGCTCGAATGAGCTGGCCTTTGAGTATTGATCTTTTTTGTTTGTATGGGTGTTGACTTGAAAAATGAAGAAGTGAATTACAATAAGTAGGTTTTCTATGAATAGTAGAAGAAAGTGTTCCTGTAGTTTTATTTTTTTCAAGTCTAACGTCCAAATAATCAATGGAGTCTGTTGAAAAGTGATATGTAAATTTGAAGAATGACGTAGTGTTGTTCATGTAGTCAATGACAGACACAGCATCCTGTTCAGAGCCTCTGAAGAGGATGAAAATGTCGTCCAAGTATCTGGTGTAGTAAATTAGGTGGTGTGCTACATGAGGACTTTGGAGAATTAATTTTTTCTCCCAATAGGCTACTACCATATTAGCCACAGTAGTGCATAAGGTGAACCCATTGCTATGCCTTGAGTTTGTAGGAAGTACTGTTTTTCAAAAATGAAGAAATTAGATGTTAAAATAATCTCTATTAGTTCAGTGACTGTATCAATTTCAGTTTTGGGTGCTCCTAACTCAAAAAGCATAGTACCAATCCATTCCGAAGCCTCCTGATGTGGAATGGAGGTATATAGGTCCACCACATCTATCGTTAGAAAATTGAAATCAGAGGTCAAGTTTAAATCATTGATGTTTGAAAGGAAGGACCATGAATCCTTACAGATACCAGGGATTAATTTAAGATATTTTGCCAAAATGCTGTCCACCAAACGGGCACAAGGGTGCGTCATAGAGGACCTGCCATCTATGAGTGCTCTAATTGGTGGATCATATAAGTTCTTGTGGATTTTCGGAATTCCGAAAATAATAGGCGTTTTTGGTGTAATAATATCTATGAAGTGATATACTTCATTATTAATGTTCCCTGAAAGGAAAAGGTCCCTAAAATAACCTCTGTTTCTTGAAAATGTAGTATTCATCTCATTGAGGGAGGAGGGTCTGTAGGCTGGGCTATCAAGAATACGTAACATTCTTGTCGAGTAATCAACATTGTCAAAAATTACTAGCCCACCTCCTTTATCGGGTTTAAGTACCCTCACTGGGATGTTACAGAGTTCCCTTAATAATGTGTGTTGCTCCTTAGTGATATTAAACTTCTGCTTCTTAGCTAAGGCCTTATAATGTGCTTCGAAGTATCTTAAATCAAATTCACAAGCTCTTTCGAATAAGGCCAGGTCTGGATGTAAGGGAGGGTTGTAAACACTCAAAAGTTTTAAATTATGTAACTCATGTTGCATAGAGGCAGAAAAGAGTAAGCATAAATTGAGTTTCCTGGTGTAATATTTTAAATCAATAATAGTGTCAGTTAGATTAAAATGACAGTTAGGTACAAAGGTATTACCCAGAGATAACAAGTCAATCAGTTCTTGCTCGATTGTGAAGTTGGAAAAATTGTAGATGTAAAAGTCACCTTTAGTATTAGTAAGGATAGTTGGACGGTCAGAAAGAACTACATCAGGAACATTGTTCAACTGAAAAGTCAATGATTGTTCCAGTTTGTCTTACTCTGGCCTTGGTGGCGATTGTTGTGCCGTTGGCCTAAAAAACCTGTATTGTCATTATTATAACTTTGGGAAGTTTGAATAGGAACATGTTGCTGCAGACTATTGTTGGAATTCTGATTAAAGTTGTTCCTGTTGGCACGAATTCTATTGCTGCGTCTAGGGCCTATATCAGGTGCTGCTGTTTCTTGTGTTATAGGCATTTGATGGTTCTGGTCAAAGTCACCATCAGGACTACTGTTTTCAGGTGTCTGTTGTACTCCATTTTGCGCTGGGTAGCTGCAAGGAAAGTTCAATTTCTCGTAGGCCTTGTTTTGCTGATATGCTAGTCTGTCACAATTAAGTTTTTTTATTTTATTACCTTTCAATTTAATGAGGAGTGCATCTATGCTGTTAAAGATGCGAGTGTAATCATATTTGTATCTGGTGAAGTCAAAATCAGTTTTAATTGAATTGTCTAGCTCATTAATTTCAGAAGTCAACGAAGAAATATGGATGGAATAGTGTTTTATGATTAAATCTAAAAGTTGGAAGCCTTGTTGGTCAAAAAGAATTTTTAAATCAGTTAAAAAAGAGTCATCATCAATAAGCCCTGTAGGGGCAAAAGTGCTCCGCAAACCTTTAGGAATGATTTTGTCCTTCACACACTGTTTAAAGTAACAAACTTCCAACTGCAGTTTGCGAAGTTTTACCAATTTACTGTCAAAAATCTGAAGTTTGCTCACCAGTGAATCCGAGGTAGAAAAATTAGAAGTTTGTTGTGCCGGTAGTTCCTGTGATCCATGTTGAAAAAATGAGAAAGAGTTAAGGTCTGATATCCAATCCTGGAGTAAAGGAACGCCAATAAGCACCGTATTTTGTTCATTGTTATTGACTAAGTTATGCGTGCTGCTGCTGGCCGATGTTGTATTTTGTAGCATATGAAGTGAAGGTGTGCTGTTCACTTCCAGAGCCAGCGGGTTAGAGCGTTGAGCCGCTGTGATCAATGTAGGACTGCTAGTTGAAGGCGGATTACTCTGCAACAAATTACTGCCCGCATTTCCTTGCATGAGTTTTAAATCCAGATGGTCAAGGCGGACATTCAGCATGTCCAGTCTTTTCGTAATGACCGCCAGTATGGTAGTCATGTCACTTCTCGTCTCGTCTGGTTCCGTGTTAAGCCCAAAGATGTTTGGGCTTGCTGGGCTTTCCAGAATCCCTGTAGCCATGAAACAACCACAAAAACAAACTGTTGAAGAAAAAAAAAAAAACAATATAATGAATAGGACAGATGCTTCCCCTTAGCCCTGGTTCTTTTCCTTGTCTTCATATACACCACAATATCAATGAACACCCTCTGGTTTAAATTTTTTTTCAACTCGCTCATATTCTTGACACCAGTACATAGAACATTTCCTTAGTGACTACATACACCATACTGATTCATTCTTCTTATTAAGGCACGGGTCGGTGTTTTACATCTTCACTTCAATTCCAACATAATTTAATATCTTTAACATTTCTACAGTAGGCCTATCATACACTTTAGTTCAGTGCATATTGTATGGGGTACTTTTCACTGATCCACTGTTCAGTTATAGGCTAGAAGTAATTTTTGGGCAGTAATCATATTTTAGATACACTGCCTGATAGTGGCTCTTAGACTTAAAGATCCAGCTGCAAACAGCAGCAGTATGACTACTGTACTCTCAGTATGTTTATTTATGTACAGGCTCGCTTTCTTGCCGAGTCCAAGTTGAATATATTTTTTTCTTGTTCTACTAGCTGTAATTAGAGTAAGCAGTACACTAGTCTACTGCTTCTATAAAGGCTTGTCTAACACACATATTAAGTTTTAATACCTTACTTGCGTTTGAAAAGTAGATTTTTTCACTAGAAGTCATTAATTCGTAGGTGGGTCTACTGACCTCACAGTAGAATTTTTTACTAATACGATTTATGAAAAATTAAAACACCTGGGAACCCCTTTTTTATAATAAGGATGCCTTTTAAGTCCACAGAAAAGTTCCTACACTAGTTTAATGAAGGAAAGACTAGTTTATATTAGGAGGTGTGTGAATAACATTTTAAACTTTCTGCTTAGGCATTCCTTAGAGGTACGGAACTTACTACCTTTGATTACTTGGGAAGCATTGGTGGCTAATTCCCTTTGTTGTGAGCTTATGGATGTTTATTGTCATTTGATTTTATACAATTTATTGTTGCTAACTCCACGTTTTATTTGGAAGCTACTAGGCTGTGACTAGCTGCTAGAATGTACACAACTTAGTGCAATCATCAGCGCCAATTTTATTTAATTGCTGCTATACCTTTTAGGAGTTGATATATCCGAGTTGTAATTTGGCGCCTTTTTATATTTAAATTAAAAACTTTTTAATTGTTACATGTTGTACTCTGAGGAAGCTACTACAGTGGTGATAGCGAAAACGTTTCTTGTTTTTGAATAAAAGTTGCATTAAGACAACAACATCGAACCAGTGGACTAGCGCTTTTTTGGATACCCTGTCCTATTCGTTATATTGTTTTTTTTTCTTCAACAGTTTGTTTTTGTGGTTGTTTCATGGCTACAGGGATTCAGGAAAGCCCAGCAAGCCCAAACATCTTTGGGCTTAACACGGAACCAGACGAGACGAGAAGTGACATGACTACCATACTGGCGGTCATTACGAAAAGACTGGACATGCTGAATGTCCGCCTTGACCATCTGGATTTAAAACTCATGCAAGGAAATGCGGGCAGTAATTTGTTGCAGAGTAATCCGCCTTCAACTAGCAGTCCTACATTGATCACAGCGGCTCAACGCTCTAACCCGCTGGCTCTGGAAGTGAACAGCACACCTTCACTTCATATGCTACAAAATACAACATCGGCCAGCAGCGGCACGCATAACTTAGTCAATAACAATGAACAAAATACGGTGCTTATTGGCGTTCCTTTACTCCAGGATTGGATATCAGACCTTAACTCTTTCTCATTTTTTCAACATGGATCACAGGAACTACCGGCACAACAAACTTCTAATTTTTCTACCTCGGATTCACTGGTGAGCAAACTTCAGATTTTTGACAGTAAATTGGTAAAACTTCGCAAACTGCAGTTGGAAGTTTGTTACTTTAAACAGTGTGTGAAGGACAAAATCATTCCTAAAGGTTTGCGGAGCACTTTTGCCCCTACAGGGCTTATTGATGATGACTCTTTTTTAACTGATTTAAAAATTCTTTTTGACCAACAAGGCTTCCAACTTTTAGATTTAATCATAAAACACTATTCCATCCATATTTCTTCGTTGACTTCTGAAATTAATGAGCTAGACAATTCAATTAAAACTGATTTTGACTTCACCAGATACAAATATGATTACACTCGCATCTTTAACAGCATAGATGCACTCCTCATTAAATTGAAAGGTAATAAAATAAAAAAACTTAATCGTGACAGACTAGCATATCAGCAAAACAAGGCCTACGAGAAATTGAACTTTCCTTGCGGCTACCCAGCGCAAAATGGAGTACAACAGACACCTGAAAACAGTAGTCCTGATGGTGACTTTGACCAGAACCATCAAATGCCTATAACACAAGAAACAGCAGCACCTGATATAGGCCCTAGACGCAGCAATAGAATTCGTGCCAACAGGAACAACTTTAATCAGAATTCCAACAATAGTCTGCAGCAACATGTTCCTATTCAAACTTCCCAAAGTTATAATAATGACAATACAGGTTTTTTAGGCCAACGGCACAACAATCACCACCAAGGCCAGAGGAAGACAAACTGGAACAATCATTGACTTTTCAGTTGAACAATGTTCTTGATGTAGTTCTTTCTGACCGTCCAACTATCCTTACTAATACTAAAGGTGACTTTAACATCTACAATTTTTCCAACTTCACAATCGAGCAAGAACTGATTGACTTGTTATCTCTGGGTAATACCTTTGTACCTAACTGTCATTTTAATCTAACTGACACTATTATTGATTTAAAATATTACACCAGGAAACTCAATTTATGTTTACTCTTTTCTGCCTCTATGCAACATGAGTTACATAATTTAAAACTTTTGAGTGTTTACAACCCTCCCTTACATCCAGACCTGGCCTTATTCGAAAGAGCTTGTGAATTTGATTTAAGATACTTCGAAGCACATTATAAGGCCTTAGCTAAGAAGCAGAAGTTTAATATCACTAAGGAGCAACACACATTATTAAGGGAACTCTGTAACATCCCAGTGAGGGTACTTAAACCCAATAAAGGAGGTGGGCTAGTAATTTTTGACAATGTTGATTACTCGACAAGAATGTTACGTATTCTTGATAGCCCAGCCTACAGACCCTCTTCCCTTAATGAGATGAATATTACTTTTTCAAGAAACAGAGGCTATTTTAGGGACCTTTTCCTTTCAGGGAACATTAATAATGAAGTATATCATTTCATAGATATTATTACACCAAAAACGCCTATTATTTTCGGAATTCCGAAAATCCACAAGTACTTATATGATCCACCAATTAGAGCACTCATAGATGGCAGGTCCTCTATGACGCACCCTTGTGCCCGTTTGGTGGACAGCATTTTGGCAAAATATCTTAAATTAATCCCTGGTATCTGTAAGGATTCATGGTCCTTCCTTTCAAACATCAATGATTTAAACTTGACCTCTGATTTCAATTTTCTAACGATAGATGTGGTGGACCTATATACCTCCATTCCACATCAGGAGGCTTCGGAATGGATTGGTACTATGCTTTTTGAGTTAGGAGCACCCAAAACTGAAATTGATACAGTCACTGAACTAATAGAGATTATTTTAACATCTAATTTCTTCATTTTTGAAAAACAGTACTTCCTACAAACTCAAGGCATAGCAATGGGTTCACCTTGCGGCACTACTGTGGCTAATATGGTAGTAGCCTATTGGGAGAAAAAATTAATTCTCCAAAGTCCTCATGTAGCACACCACCTAATTTACTACACCAGATACTTGGACGACATTTTCATCCTCTTCAGAGGCTCTGAACAGGATGCTGTGTCTGTCATTGACTACATGAACAACACTACGTCATTCTTCAAATTTACATATCACTTTTCAACAGACTCCATTGATTATTTGGACGTTAGACTTGAAAAAAATAAAACTACAGGAACACTTTCTTCTACTATTCATAGAAAACCTACTTATTGTAATTCACTTCTTCATTTTTCAAGTCAACACCCATACAAACAAAAAAGATCAATACTCAAAGGCCAGCTCATTCGAGCAGCTAGAATGTGTAGTACTGAAATTCACTTCAACAGCGAGTGCTCACTTCTCTTTGAAATGTTTTCCAGTCGAGACTATCCAGGGCCTTTAATCCAAGAGCTTACATTAGAAGTCAAGAACAAGAGACTTAGTGGTTTTTATAAACCTCTACTTTACAACACTCACACACAATGTAGAAGTGAATCTCCAGTTACAGTACTAATGTCAACAATGGACCTGACAACTACCCAAGGACAAGTAGGTGAAACAACTACAAATCAAAATCATTATTCTTCCAGCTTTATAACAACTTTCAGTATGGATTCTAAACATATTAGTTCTATACTGTTTAAAAATTGGCACTTTATTACAGGTAATAGCTTACTTCTTGAAAAATTGGGAGACAAACCTCTTATAGTTTATAGGAGAGGTAGGAATCTAAAAGCTTTACTAGAGAATAATAAGCAACTTGATTCCTTTACCCGCCAGAAAGGAACATACACTTGTGGCAACTGTAATTGGTGCAGATGCCTTAGAACAGGCAATTCTTTCCAACTGAATGGCAGAAGGCTCAGCATTCAACACAAAGTTAATTGCAACACAAAATTTATAGTTTACTTGGCAACTTGTGTCTGTTGTTCAGTATATTATATTGGCAAAACTGAGCGTAAATTTAAAGAAAGAATTTATCAGCACATGTATGCCATTAAAAAAGGCAAGGAAGAAAATGCACTTTCAAAGCACATAATGCATAATAAAGGTCACAGTTTTTTTATTTACTGCAATTGATCACATCCCTCATAACATCAGAGGTGGTCCTGCATCCATACTCTTGGAAACTAAAGAATTGGAATGGCAGTTAAAACTTAACGCATTCCATCCACCAGGCTTGAATGAAAACTGCAATATTTCTTGCCTATTAAAACTCAAGAGTTACTTGAGATAGATGCTTCCCCTTAGCCCTGGTTTTTTTCCTTGTCTTCATATACACCACAATATCAATGATCACCCTCTGGTTTAAATTTTTTTTCAACTCGCTCATATTCTTGACACCAGTACATAGAACATTTCCTTAGTGACTATATACACCAATCTGATTCATTCTTCTTATTAAGGCACGGGTCGGTGTTTTACATCTTCACTTCAATTCCAACATAATTTAATATCTTTAACATTTCTACGGTAGGCCTATCATACACTTTAGTTCAGTGCATATTGTATGGGGTACTTTTCACTGATCCATTGTTCAGTTATAGGCTAGAAGTAATTTTGGGCAGTAATCATATTTTAGATACACTGCCTGATAGTGGCTCTTAGACTTAAAGATCCAGCTGCAAACAGCAGCAGTATGACTACTGTACTCTCAGTATGTTTATTCATGTACAGGCTCGCTTTCTTGCCGAGTCCAAGCTTAATATACTTTTTTCTTGTTCTACTCGCTGTAATTAGAGTAAGCAGTACACTAGTTTACTGCCTCTACAAAGGCTTGTCTAACACACATATTAAGTTTTAATACCTTACTAGCGTTTGAAAAGTAGATTTTTCCACTAGAAGTCATTAATTCGTAGGTGGGTCTATTGACCTCACAGTAGAATTTTTTACTAACACGATTTATGAAAAATTAAAACAATTGGGTATCACCCCTTTTTTATAATAAGGATGCCTTTTAAGTCTATAGAAATGTTCCTACACTAGTTTAATGAAGGAAAGACTAGTTTATATTAGGAGGTGTGTGAATAACACTTTAAATTTTCTGCTTAGGCATTCATTAGTGGTACGGAATTTACTACCTTTGATCACTTGGGAAGCATTGGCGGCTAATTCCCTTTGTTGTGAGCTTATGGATGTTTTTTGTCATTTGATTTTATACAATTTATTGTTGCTAATTCCACGTTTTATTTGGAAGCTACTAGGCTGTGATTAGCTGCTAGAATGTATACAACTTAGTGCAATCATCAGCGCCAATTTTATTTAATTGCTGCTATACCTTTTAGGGGTTGATCTATCCGAGTTGTAATTTGGCGCCTTTTTATATTTAAATTATAAACTTTTTAATTGTTACATGTTGTACTCTGAGGAAGCTACTACAGTGGTGGTAGCGAAAACGTTTCTTGTTTTTGAATAAAAGTTGCGTTAAGACAACAACATCGAACCAGTGGACTAGCGCTTTTTGGATACCCTGTCCTATTCGTTATATTGTTTTTTTTTCTTCAACAGTTTGTTTTTGTGGTTCTTCTTGCCTACTTAAAATTTTGAACACAATAAATAGTGGGTCAAGTAAACAACATGGGAGGTGCTACAAAAATGTTGAACTTTTATATTCTATCCTGGTCAGGGTGTATAAAAGTAGAGCTGCTGTCAATATAAGTGCATACACTGCAAGTGCCACATGCTAAAGTAGCATTACTGCTATATTCATGTTTATTCCTTGAGTAACATAAGGTCCTTTTTAAGGATGTCATGTTCCTAAATACAAATCTGGGGGTAGGCTCTATCACTCTAGAAATATATTTGTCTGTCATAAGGACTTTCCAGTATTTTCTAATAACATTCATGTACATGGAAACATGACTAGAATAATGCAATGGTACCCTCAGTTTATACTGACTGTTCCTAGTATACATTACTCTGTCTGATTCAGGTTTTGAAAAATAAGGTTTAGCTGTGGTTCCCCTCAAGCTTTTAACTCTGTCTACATTTTCAACTATTTCTCAGTCAGTATAACCTCTCATCCTTAAACAATGATGTGTAGTTTCTACCTGCTCTTGAAAATCCTTTTCACGTACATTTAACCTGGAGGCTCTAAAGACTTGATTCTTAACTACATTACTAAAAATGTGGGTGGGATACATACTATGCCTGTACAAAAGATGGTTGACATGGCATGGTTTCTTATACAATTTAGTAAAAATGTAGCCATTCCCATCCACTTCAACAGTCACATCAAGAAAATTCATACTGTGTGTTGATGCATTCATAGAAAAATGTAAATAACTAGTTGTATTATTTACATACACCTCAAACTCTCTTAACTGCTGTTTAGTACCTACCCACATTAAAAACAAATCATCAGCAAACCTTCTATAAAAACATATAAATCTGGAGTAGGGTCCCTCGTGTATATGCTCCATTTCCCACATAGCCATCACAGTGTTGGCGTAGCTATTGGCACACAAAGTGCCCATAGCTACACCATGACGCTGCCAGTAAATGGAATTATTAAATACAAAAACATTATTTTCCAACACAATTCTCAATATAGTACAGACAGAGATTGCCATCTTATCCAAGTTAAAGTGTACAAAACTGTTCAACCTTCAAGACCCCTTCATCATTAGGTATAACAGTGAATAAGGAGGTGACATCTATAGTGACAAAAATAAATTCATGCATAAAAATTTTACCGGTATTACCATCTAAAAAAGCAAACACCTCAGTGTCCCTCAGAATAACCAAATTCTTATTTAACAATGGTCTCAAAGTTTTTTCCAAATAAATGGAGAGGGGGTCTGTCAGACAATTGCGTCCTGCTACAATAGGCTGCATAGGGGGATTTTTTGCATTTTTATGAACTTTCAAAAGTCTCACTAGTCACCCAGTTTGATTTCATCAAGGGCAGATCATGCCTACTCAACTTGGTGGACCTTTTTGTGAAGGTCACCAAAGCAATGGATGAGGTCAAAATCCTTCACACTGCCTACCTTGATCTGGCCAAGGCATTTGACACAACAGTGGATAGCCAACTGACTCACAGACAGGACCCAGGAAGTCAGAATTGGGGAGTCCACTTCTACTAAGAGGCCAGTCACAAGTAGAGTCCCTCAGGGTTCAGTCCTTGGACTGCTCCTTTTTGGCATTTACTTCTCAGAAGTCAAAGCCAACATCAGTTGCCTCTGGCTGACTAAATTTGCAGATGATTGCAAATGAGGAGCTGTCATTGAATCTCACACTGACACAAATGTTCTCCAGGAAGGGCTGACACAGACAAACAACTAGTGTCAGAGTTAAAGTCGTGGATTAAAACTAAATGCCAGGAAATGCATAATAGTATCCTTTGGGAAGTCATCCATCCCTGGTAACTATCAGTGACAACACACCCCTTAGAGTTGACCCAGTAGTCAGGGACTTAGGGTCACACATGGATAGCAATCTAGCCTTTGATCATGTGTCTACAGTGGTGAGGAATTCATTCTATGTTGCACAATTTATAAACAAAGGTATGGCATCTACGTCCAAGCAAGTCATTGTTCCACTGTATTCAGCATTCATCAGACCTGTCATTAAGTACAATGCCCCCTTTGGTATGTACCTAACCAGGTGTATACAACAACTGGAATGTCCACATAGGTTCCTCACTAAAATAATACAGGGTCCTATGCAGACTGTCTCAAGGCCCTATCCCTGTATTCTGTCTCCTACAGGCTTTTGAGGGGAGATTTATGCCTGGCATACAGGGTATTGTCAGACTCAACTCTGATGGGCCTCCTCCATATCCACAAAACAAACGGTACCAGAATTACCTGTTCTAAAGACTTAACCTTTGCCTGTGATATAAAGAGGACCTGCTGGAGAGATAGGTATGTATCCCAGAGACTACTCTGTCTATGGAGCAGGCTCCCCATCCATGTGAAGCAGAGTTCCTCCCTAACACAATTCAAGTGCAACTTAGACAATTGGATGGGAAAACATAAATTCATTCCAGGTTTAGCATCTATATCTCTAATGCAAACATGTAACCTGTAAATGGTTCATCTCCCAGGCCCATTCTTACACTCATCAAGGGAATCAGAACTTGTCAGAGATTTGGGATGCATGGCTAGGCATAAAAAGGCCCTTGCGGTCATTAGCCTAGTAAACACCTATAAACCTATGAACCTAAAAGGCTGGAAAATTTGAATGGAGGACTGAAGGGAATAGCCTAAAATTGTTTTCCTAACATGATGTGTAACACTACAGAGTATAATGGTAGGAGAACTGTGTGGCCCTCAACATGGAAATGAAATGTCAAAAATAGATGAGTAAAAGAGGATACCATAACAGTTTGCTAATTTGGAGGTCATACTTATAGATCAACAAACATGTTGAGAACATTTACCTATCTTTTACAAACCTTATCAGTCTCCTATCCTTACATGTTTCTTTATGCAGACATCTTCCATGCTACATCATTTCTCCCTAAGGGAAGATGTTGAAACCAGTTTAAGTAATATGATTCATTTGCTTTTATTGTTCCCCAATATTTGAATCCTGAATAGTGAACTGACGTTCTCCATACCATGCATGCTCATGAGCATCTGAGGTGTTGTACCAATCAGGCAGCACTGTCTGGAACAATGTTGAAATGTGGCTGGGCACTGTCTTAAATTCCCCTAGTGATGTGAACATCCTTCAAGAGGGCCTTACCCAAACTAATGACTGGTCCCAGAAGCATGGCCTTAAACTGAATTCCAAGAAATGCATCATTATTCCCTTTGGGGAAAATGATATCCCCATTAATTATCACATTAATAACAATATACGAAGCACACAATCAGTCGTGAGGGACTTGGGCACCCAGGTTGATAGCAACTTGACTTTTGATCACCATATTGCCTCCGTTGTATGGAAGGCTTTCTACATGGCCCACCTCATAAATAAGGGTATTTTATTCAGAAACAAGGAGGTCATAACATCTCTGTACTCCTCCCTTATCAGACCTATTGTCGAGTGTAATGCCCCCTTCAGCATGTACCTTGCCAAGCACATCCAGCAGCTGGAGAGACCACAGAGGTTCCTGACCAGGAAAAGCCAGGGTTTCAAACACCTATCCTATACAGATAGGTTAAAAGCCCTGTCCCTCTACTCAGTCTCATACAGACTGCTCAGAGGTGACCTGTGTCTGGTATACAAGGAGCTGCTCCATATCCATAAGTCAAGCTTCACTCTCACAACCCGCACACAAGGCCTCAACCTGGTCTGTGACATTTATAGAACTTGTTGGCAGGATAGATTTGTACCCCAAAGACTCCCCCATCTGTGGAATAGACTCCATCTCCATGTCAAGCAGAGTACCTCTCTAGACCTGGATGACTGGATGGGAAACAGAAAATATACCCCTGGGATCCCACCTGTATCCCTGCTGGACAGGGGAAACAGGTGCTAACTTTGCAGGAACATGGGCGAAATTCTTGGCTAGGGTTATAAGGGCCTCAGTGCCAATAGCCTAGTATCATCCTATGAACCTATGAACCTATATTGTGGAGGACAGGGGAGATAATAAAGTACTGCCTTTCTGAATAAGTGGTTTTCTAGTTATATGATGTTTTGATTCTTCTAAATGGTTTCTGCTTAGGTAGTTTTCTTCGACAATGTTTCTATTAATGATGTTTGTTCTTTTGCAACTTGGTCTCCTATGCATCATACCCCTCAGCTGTCCAGATCTTTGCCTTATTTTATTGGTATATTCCTCATATGGTTTGTGGTTTTCTGGTAAATCATTATTGATGAAGCCAACTATGTGAATATTCCAGTCCTTGTTGGAGCTGTTTATAAGTTATGGATAACAGCGCTCACCTTGCAATCATCAGCAAACATTGTCAACCACACATCTGGGATGTTGGACTGGATATCTTTAAAATAAATGGCAAACAGGACAGGTCCAAGCACTGATCTCTGTGGTACCTCACAAATTACAATTTCACATTTAGAGAGTGTACTAGCAACTTTCATAACCTGGAATCTGTTGGATAGCCAATCTGAAATCCAGTGGTTTACATTAAGTTTTTCTAATATTTTAACAATACTAGCATGGGAGATGGTGTCAAATGCTTTAACCTGCTCCATTAAGTTACCTTTCTCTGCAAAAATGAATTTTGCTGTGATGCATTCCATGACTTTGTATGTATGACAAATATAGTGTGTTATGCAGATGCTCTATGATGGATCATGCTACTAATACATTATAGACATGAACTATGTACCTCTAAATGGCCCTTCTCATACATATACCTGAAAAGTGCACAGTAGGAAACATTCTACACATATCAGTTGACATTTGTGCACAGTACTGGGTATGCATGTACGTATCCATATATATTGAGAGAGAGAGAGAGAGTGTGTGTGTGTGTGTGTGTGTGTGTGTGTGTGTGTGTGTGTGTGTGTGTGTGTGTGTGTGTGTGTGTGTGTGTGTGGTAATAAGATTATACAACTGATCTGAGACCCAAGAGTACTGCCTCTTTAAGTGACTTTATCCAACTTATACTAATAAAGACTAAGGGACTCAAATCAAGTATTATAGGATATAGCTCATTAGGAGCTTATAGTTTTAATCCTTTGTGCTAAACTGCCAGCAATAATCTTGGACATGCCAATATCAAATCCATCTCCAGGGGCACCGACTACTACTATCTGGCCAGAGTAATAGCAATACTTAGCCCAAGTGAGGTCTGACATGCGTGCCCTTCACATGAAACAGAACAGACAGAACTCACCAGTATTAGGGAGGAATTTGTACATGACTGCTTCTGTCTTTCATCCAACATTCACAGTATCTGTTGTTCTTCCCTGTGGCATCATCTATACTCATCACCTTAAATCGGACCACACTTTTCTTTAGTAGACTGATGTTTGCTAGACAGAGTATGCATTCACAGAATTCAGGTCTCATGTCGGGCCATAACTTTTTTTGCTATGAAATCTGAATCAGTATTTTTTTCTGTATTTATACTGTGCTTGTTAATAGCTCATAGAGTCTGTGATGATCTTTAATTCAGCTTTATGAATGACAAGTTCAATCACTAGGGTATTGTATGAGGGCGCCTTAAAAGTGCATATAGAAAAGTATGTCTTCTTCTTTGTGTTATGTCACTACAGCAAACAAGAGGAAATTCCATCAAACACAAAGCACGTGCCTAATCATAACAGTGAACAGAACAAGTTGTTGAAACTCTTATAACAGAATTCTTTCAGCTAAACAAAGTTTAGTTTAATTTCTACTTATCCAGCTGTCCTAAAAATGTCAGTATGTCTGAAGAGTGTATATAAATTTATTTATGAAATATTTGGCAGTGCAAGAGAACTTGCATACTGAAAGCTTTCGATGTGATAAATGTGATGTTCTACAGGAAATGTGGCTTGCTATATTCCTCCTGAATGCACAATGTACTTGTACAACATGGGGAATGTGCATTGCCTGTGCTTTTCCACATGTAACATGCAGCACTGATCTGCTGCCTCTCTCGTGACTGCACATTACAAATGCAATTATAGACCCTTTTAATGTGTTGTTGCCATTTCAATAGTATGACCTGAGGGCACTAGCTCAAGTAGATAGTAGGGAAGCAAAATAAGAAAATAGCCATGCAGTAGAATGGCACTTATGGAAAGATCACACATGTTTTACAGACAGTATCATGATGATATTTTGTTATTTCTGGGTCAGTGTGTCACCAATGCTGTAATATTATTCTTTTCTTGCATGAGTATAATGACAGTGTTTTGTCCTTGGAAAGAATCTTACACCCAGCAAGCATTGTAGTGCACATCAGTTGTGAGGTTCTTTAGAGTATGGCATTTCCCCTTGGCATTTAATCTTGACAGGGACAAACAGCCATCTTCTCTCCACAGAAGTTGCCTTTGGTAATGCTTAATAGGCCTGGAGTTTTCTGATGAGTCTCATGTGAATATCTTCACCACTGATGTCATTCTCAAAAGTGTAATACTGAAAGCAAATTAGCGACATTTTCCAAAACAAGAAGAATGTTCTTTGTCTATGTCCAGGGTGATACAATTATAAATGCTAAAAAGAGAGCATGGAAATGTCATCACTTTATTTATGTCACAAGCAGCTAAACATGCAATCAAATTAAATATCATTACATGGGAACTCTTACTTGAATTTAATTTATTTTATATGCAGTTTTCATTTTTGCAATGTGATTGGGTGAACTCATTTGCTAGTTTCCACAGCTGATATCTATTTGGACACTTATTTTTATTTATTTATTTATTTATTTATGTTTTGTTGACTGGGTTAGTCCCACTATTTATTTTTGTATTCATGACTGAATTAGTCCTACTAGACTTGTGACCTATTTTCTGAGTAGAGCCAAGGTAAGACTCATATTAACTACGGGAAATGTGTCTAGGATCCTAGGGAAATTCCCATATTCTTTCTCCAGAAAGTGCTTTGGATCTTTCACATCCACCTGCACTACCCCTAACTCAGGCAGAGAGGAGCAGCTGCTGCATTGCTTCATTAATGTTGGAAAATGAATCCAAATAGATGTTGTGGGAATAGAACCCATAGTCACTTAATTTTTTTAGTACTAAAGGCATGTGTGCTATCTATTAAGCTACTGATAGGTCTTAGCAGCTGATCTATAGTGTTCTCCCAACACATTATTGATTGTTTTTCACATCTGTGCTGAGCTCAGGTTCCAGGCATACAGCAGACATCCTCAAAGTTTGTGTGTTTTCTCTAGGACCAGGGGCTTAGGTGGGAGATTCCAGCTAACCACTGTGCTGCAGTCGCAAATCATCATGCAGTGCCGTGGGTGTTGTTGTATAATTCTTTATTCCTTTGGATTCACCCACCCCACGCTTGCAGCACCCTGATACAGATATTTGCATGCATACTAAAACGTGTGCTTACCCAGTAATGGCATCAAGGATTGTACATGATAGGAGTCTAGGAAGCTGCATTAATCAGTTCCCAACCATGTTAAACAAGATTTTTAATGACAAAACATTTTAAAATATTCATAGATGCCTGCAAGTGTTTACTTCTCAAGCTGAATGTTACAGTATCTTTAGCCCTTCTGTCAAATAAATTGCCATGCTGGAATCTGCTAATGCATGTCAGAGAAGGTTCAGAAATATTGTATATTAAATGGTATTTAAGGATGGTAGCTGGAATGGATGCACAAAATATTGTATATTTACAGGTGATCTCTGCACTGGTGGTCGAGGGGTTTTAGTGTGAAACTTTAATGTCATGGTGCATTTCACAACAATGTATTGCATTGAGTGATCTAGTGGTGTACTTTTCTGGAACAGCTGGTGTGACAGTGAAGTTGGTATATATAACTTTAGAGGGAGGCATATAGGACTTGACCTACACATTGCCCCCTTGCAAAAAAATATGTTTTCAATAAATGGTAAGCCAAAAACACCATTGACAGCTTGTAGGTAAACCAACAGAATATAATGCTTGTCTTTCGGCTTTTCCCGGTTAGGGGTCGCCACAGCAGAACTCCAGTCTGCTGATGATTGACAGTAGATTTTTACGGTGCCAAGTTGCCAGCCCAACTCCCAGCCTTCAAAGAAGGCACACCTATTCATGCACGCACCTACCTGCATGTCTTTAAACATCACTCGACCGCAAGGAGAACATGCAGACTCCACACAGAAGGTGCTCCAGTCGAGAATCGAATGGGAGAACCTCTTGTGTTTTGCATTAAACAGTGATGTCCTTAACTCATTCCCTCCAATCAAAATGTGAAAGTTTGTACCAAACTTCCAATAGAGGAAGCCTAAGCTTTTTGACAGAATCAAGTTATGTCCTCACCTTTCAAACAAATCTTCATATTTCTGGAACTATAGGGTTACTAAAAAAGTGTAAATGGTAAACTCTGCATCACAAACTACTTTTTAATGGTAGTATTATTTGGGTTCTAGGTCATAAACTGGATTTTATAAGTCACAGTAAATATAATGGCTCCAATTTCAAAAGATTTGCTGTCAGTGTGAATGACCACTGACAGCTGGCTGAAAGCAGGTGTTTTGGAATCTAGTCCCTGTGGTAAGCCTGTTTATAGACCTTACACTGAAGTAAGTCACTTACACTGAGAGCAGGTCTTTCAGAATCAGGGTAGACTTACACTGACAGCAGCTCTTTTGGAATCTGAGCCATTAAAGTTTGCAATATTTGATAACTTACTGTATCTCAGCAGTTACTCAAATTGCACACATAATAGCGTTTCTTTCATCCAAATGAAATTTTTCATATTAGGTTAAGCAGTTTTGTCTGTGCTACTTGGTTGTTGAGGTATTTAAAAACATGAAATTTATGACAGTACAAATAAATAAATATTATATGAACAACAATTAAGATCTCTTTACCTGCACAAGACAGAAGTCAAATATCAACATGGTTGTGTTTGCCATCGTATAAGCTTTAGGATGAAATATTTTAATACTTTGTACATAGCCTGGTTTTGAAATTATTAATGTAAATACGGGCAAGCAATATTTGAAGCCTAAAGGCATCAGTAAAATGTAACTGCAGAAACCCCTAGAGGTGTCACCCAGCTGTAATGAGGTAAGTGTCAAGCATAGCATTCACTGTGATGCAAATGACTAGATCACTGTTGGAGGAGCCTAAGTTATATGGGACATCCTACCAAGGATCAGATGAGCTGGCCAGCTTCCAAATCCTTCCACACATCCTTACTACTGTATAGCTTGATCAGAGTAGTAGAACTTTCTTGCCGTCAAAGTACGCTGTTCCATGCAGTTTTAAAATGATTGACAGCTAGTGCTTCACAAAGCTACGTAGATAAGTACTCATTTGGAGAATACCTATTACTTCATCATTTTTTGTGAATAAAAGTTCTTTTCTGCCAGAAATATTTGCTAAAGGCTAGAACTAGTGGTTTTTTGTGTCTGTTGTTAAAAATGTACTTAAGTCTACCCTTTCTGGTCATGGTTTCGTGTGGGAAATATCATTCCAAAAAAATTTGTGAGAAAAAGTTGTTCTTTTTGGTCAAAAATTGTAGATAAGGGTTAAGGTTTTAGGAGTTATCATTAAAATGTTTACCTTAAAATTTATTTCTCCTGACAGGCTGTTTCATGGACCACCCTAAGATCTGCTACCAGTTGTCAGACTCCTCTTATTGGTGCAGAGACAGTCCTGAGTCCCTATGGGGAATCCCTTATCATTTATCATATTTTGTGAGGAGAAGTGTTACTTTTCTGTTAAAACATGTTGTTAGGGACTGTGACTAGTGTGCTTGGTGCCTGACACTAAAATATTTTACCTCAAACCTTAACTTTTTTGTCAGATAACACAGACTCTGCAAGGAACTGCCATATACACTCGTCTGACACCTTTTTCGGCAGACAAACAGTCCTGGGTCCCAGTGGAGATTCTCTTATAATTTATCACTTTTGTAAGGAAATTTTTTACTGTTCTGTCCGCAAGTGTTGATAGGGAATGGGGCAAGTATGCTTGGTGGTTGTTACTAATATATTTACCTCATAAGTTCATAGTTTTATAGGTGTTTACTAGGGTCTATATTATATGTTCGAAGTTTCAAAACTTTGAATGTCATATAATCGACTTTATATGACCAAAGTTTTAAAACTTCAAACATATATAAAATAAAAGAAAGAAACTTACCTGAACACTGTAAGAAGGAGGGCAAGCCCCTCTGCACCCCGCAACCCCCCGCTACTAAACCGCACTTCAGTGAAGTGAGATAACCGTTGGGAATATTTCCCTATACTTCACTGTAGTGCAGTCTTGGAGTTGGTATATTTAAGTAGCAGGGGTGTGGAGGGGGCAGGGGGTGTTTGCCCCCCCTACTTACAGCATTCAGTTAAGTTTCTTTTCTTTTTTTTTTTTTTTTTTTTATACGTTCAAAGTTTTAAAACTTTGGTCATATGAGGTTGATTATATGACGTTTGAAGTTTTGAAATTTCGAACATATACATTAGACCTGTTTACTAGGCTAATGACCACAAGGGCCTTTTTAAGTCTAGCCACGCATCCCAAATTTCTGACGAGTTCTGATACCCTTGATAAGTGTAAGCATGCACCTGGGAGATGAACCATTTACAGGTTACCTATGTCCATTAGAGACATAAGTGCCAAACCAGTGATGAATTTCCGGTTTTCCATCCAATCATCCAAGCTACACCCGAATTGGGTTATGGAGGAATTCTGCTACACATGGACAGGGAGCCTGTTCCACAGATAGGGCAGTCTCCAGTACACATACCCATCCATCCAGCAGGTCCCATCTATATCACAGACAAGGTTTAAGTTTTTAGAATGGTTTGTTTTGTGGTTATGCAGGAGGTCCAACAGAGTGGGGTCCGACAATGTCCCATATGCCAGGCACAGATCTCCTCCCAAAAGCTTGTGGTAGACAGAATGCAGGGAAAGGGGTGTGAGGCGGTCTACATAGGATATTTTACTTACATCCTGTATTCTTTTAGTGAGGAACATCTATGGATGTTCCAATTGTTGGATATGCCTGGTTAGATATGCTTTGTTATGATGTTAGGTGCATCACTTAACTTTTCTGTCAGGAGGCAAGACCAACTCTGAAAAACTTCACTAATCACTCATTGGTTACCTTCTGTGCACATACAGGGATATGGGTCCCAGTAACTTGATTTACATCCCTGAGACAGATAAAAAGATAAGTTATCCTGGGGGCTTTGGTCTTGACTCTGACTTCCCCTTTCCCTCAGCTGCTGATAGGTGACATCCCTGTGGCCATCTGTTGTTCCTTTGACTGCTCATCACATTCTCTTGGTGTCTCTGGTGCTGTTTGTCAGGAAGCCACTAAGGATCAGGAAGCAAGCACTTCCTCAGCAGCTGTTCAGCGGTCTTCATCAGGTAAAGGAGGAACACTTTTGATTACATTAGGGAAGGGACTGGGTGATGCTCCTTCATTAAGCCACTCTGAGGAGCTTCATTCCAGGGGAGGGGACAGCCAATTAAGCCACTCATTTTCTGTGCTGTCACCCAGAAAAAGACACATAGGTTGGACAGGAGGATTGTCTGGGCTTTGCTAAAGATTTATTTAAAGCCTTTCAGTCTTTACATGTTGAATCTTCCATTTAAAAAGGAAAATATTTTTCTCTCTCTTGTTTCTCAAATTCCCACTCCACAGTAAAACTGCATTACTGGACTCAGAGGAAAATTATTCTTCAGATTCTCAGCCTGAAGATTTGTATTTTTTTCTAATATTATTGCTAGGAAGAAGGGCTTGTTATAGTGGGAACAGAAGAAATACCAGAATTACAGTAAAAACCTTATGATTGTATACAAGTGGATTTCCTCCACCTACAGCTGTTCTTCTTGTTTTGCCAACCTTAGAGGATGTTTTCTGTGGAGGCAAGTTTTGCCTGACTGTCAGCTACCTGCTTCTAAAAAGTCTGATAGATTATATAACATGCCCAGCTCACAAATTATTGAAAAAGTTAGTTGCTTACTTCCCTTCTTCACAGACTAGGACATCTCAGAATTCAGTAGTGTCATCCAGTTTTTCAACCCTCATTGCCAAAATATAGCAGACACTTTTCTTCCAGTTTGGGTTCCTTTTTTCAGGAAAAAGAATAATCATTCCCAGCAACACACAGGGAAGCAAAATTTCAAAAAGCAGTAACAGGGAGGTTCAAATAAGAAAGGAGGTTCCTCACAAAACCAAGGACCATCTAAACAATAGACTGCCTTACTGCCCCTTTATATGCTTCCCATCTCCACCTTAGTAATCCTGAAGTCCAGGCCTTCACTTTCCTCTTTGGCAGCAGACAGTGTCATCTTCTGGGAATCATTCAAAAAGGCTACAACTGGCAGTGGGATTCCCTTCCTGCTTTTTGAGGGATTAATCTTTATCCTATCAATCAAAACTTCTTGTTCCCTCCTATTCTATATCAGATGCTGTATCGGACGGTTATCAAACCTGTTCCCCAGCATTAAAAAGGAAAGGATTTTATTCATGGATCTTTCTGGTGCCAAAGAAAGAAGGAACCTGGAGACCCACCCTAGACTTTTATTTCAAAACCAATGTATCACATTCTAATTTTCAAAGAATTCAAACACTTTTTTTTGTGAGTCAGATTAACATTTTCACTTTTCTACTTTGCCCTTCGGTTTATCAGCAGCTGTAAGAGTATTTACAAAATGCCTGGCTCCTGTAATAGCGCATTGCAGGTTGCAGGGCATTCACATTTTTCAATATTTAGACTACTGACTTAGTTCCTCAGTTTTGCAGTTTCTTACACAAGGTGTAACGAATCTCTGGCATGAAAAAAAAAACATTTCTCAGTCTTTTTTTTTTTTTTTGGGCGAACACAGACAAATCTTTTCTTATTCCCTCTCACAGGATAGTGGTTCTAACATATCTAATGGCCATATCCATCATGATGGCTTTTCTTCCTCAGGACAAATTAGAATGTTACAAGTTGGAGTTCCTGACATTTTCCAACCAGACTTTGGCATCTTACAGGGAATGTCTCAGAATTCTAGGCTTCATGGACTCTGCTATTCTCATCATCCGTTTGGCCGGGCTTCACATGAGAAACATTTAATGGCTCATCAAATAGGTATTGACAATACTTTAATATCCCCTTTCATTTCAAGTTTCATCATTGAGGTTGCACTTGAAAATGGACAGGGTTGAACTTTGTTTTATGTGCTTGGGAAGTCTGTTCCACAGCAGTGGTATCCTCTGAGAAATATACCTGCCCCTCCTAATTGTTCTGTTGATGTTGCAAAATCAGTTTAGATCCTACACTGAGTATTTCTGATGCTGTTTGACTTGCTCTAGTGAAGTAAATCCATCAGTAATGAATAACACAAAAATAACACAATTAACACATTAATTATATTTTAATGAACACAGACAAAATGCTGCAGTTCCCCATTATAGTCAATGGGATAGTCAGCATTGCACCCAAGTGTCAGGTAGCGTAATGGGGAAGTAGTTGTGGGGTAGGTAAGGGTGTGCGGCAGTGCATTTGCATGTCTCCAGGGTTATAAAATGTGTCTAATTACTGTATATGTGTTGTGATGAGTATGTGTGCATGTATGTGTGCATGCGGTAGGTGAGTAACTTAGGGGTTCAGTAGTGCCCATTCATGTGTGTTTTTGTATGCTTGAAAGGGTGAGAGTGTCCATGAATGCGATCTAGTATGTAGGAGATACAGTATATAATGTTGCATGAATGTCAGAGTGTATGTGTGTGTTTGTATGTGAGCACATGGGAATATGTGTACGAATATCTGTGTGTGTGTGTGTGTGTGTGTGTGTGTGTGTGTGTGTGTGTGTGTGTGTGTGTGTGTGTGTGTGTGTGTGTGTGCGTGTGTGCGTGTGTGCGTGTGTGTGTGTGTGTGTGTGTGTGTGTGTGTGCGCCTGCATGTGTGTGAGGTGGGGAGACTGTCATACCTATCAACACCCTTACTTAAGGCTTATGGATAAAGCCAATAATAATTGGGGGAGACTTGCCATCAATAGACACAATTTCAAATATTACTCTATGTCACTTAAAAGTGAATAGAACAGCAAGGGGTTGCATCAACATGCATTTTCTAAACAATAAGAATTATGAAACTATAATGATTATCAGTATTGACACTGTAAGCTTCAATGACATTTCCAAAGGACGGGACAGGCATATGAGGCAAAATTAGGAACATTCTGGACAGCTGAGATGTTTACGGCCTATGTTAACAGACAATGTACAGGCTGCCACAGGACACAACTGCTACAGGGTTCTTTTAACACCAGCAACAAAGCCAAATAATTCATAGACATGCAAATTAACTGATAAAGATGTCTTTATTGCATCCAAAGTTGTCTTTGAATTGCATTTTTTATGATCTCATTAATTGCAGTTTCTGGCTGATGGCATTTACATATGCATGGAGATGTTTTTCTGAATTCCAGCCCTAGCTACTACTGTTTCTTAAAGTTTTACAAATAGCTTAGAAAGCATCTGGTAGCCTTAGCTAGCAAATGAGACTTTTCCTAAAATGAGATCCTTTGACTCAGAGCACTTTCACAATTGCAGACTCCAGAACAATCACAGTGACTCTGAGAGCCTAATTCCCCTTAAAATACCTTGATAATTCATGACTGGTCTAGTATACAAGAAGGCTATTGGTCCAGAGTGAATCTGGAAGGAAAAACGTCTTGCATGAACCTAATTATTTAGCATTTCTCCACTGGCCTCCAAATACTTCTATTGCTTTTTTGACAATCCAAATTCATGTTATTTATTTATTTATTTATTTGTTTGTTTGTTTGTTTGTTTGTTTGATTATTTATTTATCTTTGAAGCTTTGTCATTGAAATTAGTTTTGGGGTAGACTTGATTGCAAGTGCTTTTGATGCTCATCCAGTTAGGTGAATTCTGCACTGTTGAGTTTGTCCTGAACTATGCATTAATATCCCCACAAAATGGAATTATATGTAATTTGTGAATACCAGCATGATTCATATGCTTATGTTACAAATGTATTAGAACTGTATGTCATATAAGATAGCTTGTACAGACGTGTGCTGAAGAGGTATTTTACAAAGTGCTGTTTAAAGATGTAACCACAGAGTACCTTACTGGACTAGAACAGAAATGGACTTGCACTATTGTAACTGTTTAGATGTATATATTTTAACAATGGAAACTCAAACACAAGAGGTTAACTTCAGAAAAATAGCTGAAATTAAATTATTTTATGGTCACGTGATAAAAGGATGTTATCTTTCAGTTTCAGTGTAGTAACAGACACAATGTCTAGAACTAGAAGCTTTCTGTATTATCTTGGAAGTGCTTTATTTTATGACTTCCACCATTTGCCAAAGATCTGAGGTCTATTTATTTTCACAGGTAGATGCCAAATGCTACCAGCTGCATCAATGGTTGTTTTTCACCTAACATAGAGTCAGATGACAAGAAATGATGTCATTCTGCAAACTATCGCATCAGTAATATTTGAGATATTAATTTAAGAACTCTCTGAGAGAGAGACTAAGTATTCTGTATTTTGTATTTGACTTGACAACATCAAGAGCCAACTCACCACATCTGCTTTGTTGCTCTGTAAGTAAGTTTACCAGGGTATAGTAATAATCTTAGATTCAGTCGGGAATATACTGAAGTATAATTTAGATATTTTCTTTAATTGTTTGAGACTGTCCTGCAATGTTGTTTTAAATATTTCCTGTGATTTTGGACAATGATGTTACTGTGGTTATATAATGAGTATTTTCTTGTTCTTTCATTGTTTATTATTAAATATATGTAAACATTGCATTGTGGCTGATATTTGTGAGACATATTTAACCTCTGAGAGTACTTGCATATTTATTTGGTGACACTGTGTGGACCATTCCTAATAGCCTTACTCTTGGTCAAACTACCATTTGTAGTAATAGTAACATTACACAGTAAGATTGGACACCCTTTGTTAAGGGCCTTAAAGTAGCTGATAAGGAGTGACTGCTGGCAGGGATAACTACCTTATAGTTTGGGCAGAAAGGGGCATAGCTAGTAAACCTGTGCCAGCCCAGATGTGTGTGTGTGTGTGTGTGTGTGTGTGTGTGTGTGTGTGTGTGTGTGTGTGTGTGTGTGTGTGTGTGTGTGTGTGCGTGTGTGTGTGTGCTCATGTATGTGTGTATAGTATATAAATCAAACCTCAAAGACAGAGTCACGAATCACTGATTGGAAAGAGAGGGTGCTGGAGGTCTTGGTGTGGTGACTCCGCTGGTATCTCAGCTCTATAGGTGTGCTCATGGGAAGTCTTACTTGAGATCTGGAGAAAAAGGGAGATACCAGCCCCGGACTGACTGTGGTCTCTGTGTGCTCTTAAGGGAAATTGCACTTAATGCAGAGAGCTGCATCTGGAAAAACTGTGTTTGTACTTGTCAACCTCCCAATGTACATCCCCCAGTGGTGCTAGTGGTGAGGATTGTGGCTCCCTGATTACTGTTGCCAGTGGTGGGATGTCACATACAGTATAAACACAAATGATATTGCAGAAAGGCCACAAATAGAAGTCTGCACATTAAAGAAAGAGTCAGATGGTGACTGACACAAGATCTTCATTAAATGTGCTAAATGATGGAATATAGTCTAAACTAAGGTTAAAATCAGAAATGTAGAAAGCCAGGAAAAGAAGTTTTATTTTCATTTTGCTGTTAACCAGGTAACCACAATAGATGCAAGGACATCTGTTTTTAGGATAACCTAGAAGCATTTTTCGGTTAAATGATTTACTTAGATTCACACAGTCTCCAAGTGGAAACTCAAAGAATCAAACCCAAACTTTGTCTCATGGCTAAATAGCAACTGTTATGACTGAGCTAAACTGCTAGACAATTAAAATAAGAAGGCTGTTTTTAAGAAGTGCACAGAGCAAACAGTGGAAAATCTGTTTTTCATCTGCTATATCGGGAAAAGTACAAACTGATGAGTCATAACACAGCAAGAGAAACTTGCAATAATAAAGATAATTGCTAAATTAAAAAAGACAGAAGAGAAATAAAAAGAATAAAAATATAAAAAGCAGAGGAGCATGTGATTCTGACAGCAGAATGTAAGGTATAAAATAGAAATTTTGTAAATAAATCTAAAAGAAATGTAGACTGTTTACCATATCAAATCAATATAAGGCTAAATAAAACTGCTCAAATGGAAAGGACAGACTGTCCAATGGACTGATTTGCATATTGATTTTTATGAGCTAGTGTCCAGCAGAGAGCACCTATTAGCTGTTATTGATCATTGCCCAGATTTCCAGTGGTAGAACCAGTATTTTCCATACGTTCACATGCACCAGTTCCAGCTCTTGATAAATTATTTTTGTACTTTTGAAATAGCAGAGACCATAAGAACTGATAACACTCCACCTTTCAACAGCCATCACTGTAAAGAGGCTTTGTAAATACCAAGAACCTATGCAGAGAATAAGAACTCCACTTTAGTAGCAAGCCTATGGGCTGCTAGAGAAATGCTTCCTGACAATGGATGCAAAGCTATCAGAACTGTCAAGTCTAGAGGCATTCACTGTAACAACAATTAGACAGCGCAATGAAAGCACATAAGGCATCCATTCTACCTCCTGTTAGAGCTATGCGATCTGAGCTACTATTTAAGAACACTTTTAGAAACAAGATACTTCCCATAAACAGCCCTAGGAACAGTACAAATGAAGAGATAATTACAGTAGACAAGAGGAAATACACCTTGAAGGCATATGCTTCCACCAGAAAAAGAGCCAAAGGATCCTGTTTTTTTCATGGAGGTTGACCCGTAGCTTGCTCATACAGCTCCTGGTGCCAGTCCACAATTTGTCACCTCTCAACTATGAGTTGAAGAGAAAAAAAGGTCCATTCCTGATCTAGCACTCCTCACCTAAGGAGCAGAAACAGCAAGAAGGTCCATTCTTCACTGATCCACGGCCCTCTAAAGAGCAAAAAAGAAGTCTACTTTTAAAAAATTGTAGCAAGTGACTCACAACAAGTTATACTATACAAGAAGTGCTGAAGCAATCACTTCAATCCTGACAGTGACAGCAAAAGCAGAAAAAGCAGCATCGAAATTCATTTCCATGCTGGCACTCAGAAATGCCACGATGGAAATGAATGCCTGTACTGCATTACTGACTGATTGGCATATGCCAGCCAAGCCATGTAACACTCTGTAAACAAGGTGACTGACATCTTCACCCCACCCTAGCTATGCTTCTGATGGAGGACAAATTCTGTTAGACTAAATGCCCTATCTCCTCTACTCAGTGTTATACAGACTGCTGTGGGATGATCTTTGCTTAACTTTCTGCGGCATAAACAACCTTGCACTCTATAAAGTCCTTTAGGTACATGGGGCATTAATGTAAACAATTGCTATAGATACCAATAGTACCACATCAGCACCACTAGATGATGTGATGCATACCAGACCCAAAGTGCTTCCTTTATTGGAATAAGCCTTTCTTACTTATCAAGTCAAGTTCTTTCTTAGCAATGTTTAAAATTAGCTGGGATGACTACAAGGGTGATTGCAAATTTTCACCAGGGATATGTGGAGAAAGTCTACTTAATGAGGGGTGTTGTTAGTCCCTCACCAGTAATGGGCGATGTGGCTGAGCTGCTTGAAGGTGTCCTTGTCTGTTAGCTTAGTAAGAAGGAACACTGAATCAGCTGAAAAGATTCCTCACAAACTTTACTACTGATTTGTGCCAGCCTTCTCTGAGCATATCCTCTATATCTAAACTGGCTAAGGTGGTCATTCATAAGCCCTAGTATTTCTTTGCTTTTGCAGCTCTACTTTGGATTCCGAGATACCGTCTTACTTCTTTGCTGAATTTAAAGACACATGCAGTATTACGTAAGGGTTACAGGAGGGACGTTTTCCTGGCCTCAGTGCTGACTGCTGTGCAAATTGTTTCATTTTGCTCTCATTAGTACCTGATTAGTGTATCACAGAAAGGCATGCACAGTATATTGTCCATGACAACGATATACTGAGTGTAGAAGTTAGTACATGGCCTGAATCAGATGGGGGTATATAAATAAAAACAATATATCCTCAAGCATAGTAGATAAAGTTGTAATCAGAACCATGTTATTCTTGTGTAACAACATGCAAGTTTCTTGCTATTTAAATGAGCACATCTCTTGGACTCTATTAACTCTGATCACAATCGCAAGGAGAACTGAGTTCCAAGATATGAACTTTAGAAATACTGAAACAAAGGAATGCATATGCTATTTTTCTAATGCAAAATTAAAACCCATATTAGGAAGGGTAAGTGTATTATGGGAATTTAGTTGAAATACCATCCCTCTACAATAATCATCTTCAAAATAACTATATAGAGGCTCAGATAAGATCCCCTGGGAAGCATATTGACCACTCAATCATTCGTTTATTAGAAAAGCAGGAAGTGAATTCAGTATGCTCCTACTTCTCCTTCCCCTTTCTGGATTCCCATACTATCTCCTCCCTCCTTAACATTCTAATTTCTTTACTTCTGCCCTTAACTTTGCTTCTTTCATAATATAATTTAGATGTAACTCATATTTAATTCATATCAAAAAAGTAAACTGTCCTGAATCATTGTTACATTCAACTGCCTGAAATCATATTCTCATTTGTTATGCTCAGTAAACATGTCAAAAAACCTCTGATGAGTTTGAGGTAAACTAAAAACTGTATTAAAATATCAGTCTACCTGATTCTATTTCACACAGTCTCCAACACCACAAGGTCTCTTTTGTTCTGACAAATTTATTCCTATTTTTTTATTCACTTCAGTCTAAATCAGCATCGTATCTGCACATAGCCATATACAATGCAGACTTGAAACCTTGTATACGTATATGTCCATTTTTCTGTACTAACTTTGTTTCCCTGTATTATACACATTTTGCAACCTTTATTCATGTACTATTGTCCCTTTGATCTCATGTCTTTTGTTAATGCCTTTGCTACCATACTTAGGATCATGCAAATATTTATGCCTTCCCAATAGCACCCACACTTAGACTGTGCCTCCTTTTTTATAGAGAGCTTGGCTAGTCAAGCCAGGGATAAATTTGTGAATATCCATCCAATTATCCATTTCCTGCTTAATTTGCAGCAGAAGTCTATTTAAGAGGAGGGAAAGGAGCTGTGAAATGAAACTATCTCTTCACCATGTTTTACCTATTTACTTATGAAGATTTTGATTCATGGTACTGGTATTTGTGGGACTATTTGATATGTAGAGATACAAGAAGATCCAGGACCACTGGATCTTTAATGGCACATATGGCATAGTATAGATCTTAACTTAAGAATCTATAGGATATAAAATAGAGGGGCAGAGCTTCCAATCTTTTCTATCAACTTACGGTTTTCAGGTCAATGAATTTCTTAGTTAGGAACCGATGAGGTCTTTCTAGTTGTTTTATATATGTCTAGTAAGATGCATTCTAAAGGGGGCATTGTATTCAATAATTGGCCTAATCAGTGCTGCATAAGGGGACACTGATCTCTTTAGATCTGGATGATATTCTTTGACAATTAGCTGCACTAATTTGAAGGACTTTTTGACTTCTGTTACTACATAATGATCAAAGGGGAGGAAACTATCAACCCAGGTTCCAAGATCTTTATCAACATTATCATTTTAGAGTAGGGTGTTATTGATGTTGTATGCTGGTGGGAGGAATTGTCAAGCAAATATAAAAATATTGCAAAATGAGAAAAAGGAGTTGTGGACAGATGAAATTTAAGCCTATTTTAGTGCATCAGGTATTTATGAATGTAAGTTGTTTTTGAAGGGTTTGGGCCTCAGAAGGAGACTTGACAATGATTCCTAGTTAATAATCATCTGCAAACTTTGTTAGCCAGAGGTTGTGGTTCAGGGTCTGGATATCAGAAAAGTAAATGATGGACAAAAGAGGTCCCAGCATTGAGGGTTACCATTGAGCACTTTCAGACCTTCTGATGAGGCACTTGCTATCCATATCACATGGGTTCTGTCTTTTAGCCAATTTGCTATCCATCTTACCACATAAGGATCTATTTACAGTCTACTGAGCTTATTAATTGAGCTAGCATGGGGATTAGTATCAAAAACCTTGGCCAGGTCAAGGTATCACATCTTGAAAGCATGACTATTTTCAATAGCTTGTGTTACCCTTTTTTGAAAAAGTTAACCAGATTCATTGGACAGGATCTACCCTTGACAAAGCCAGACTGACAAATTGGCAAGGGAATATGCTTGATGACACTTTTAATACAATAATTTATTAGGTCAGTTATAATATTTTACATGACTTTGCAAATAAGATTTCTCAGGGTGATGGACATATAATTACTGGGGTCAGCATTGAGGCCACAGCTGTGGAGTGGCATATCTACTGTTGTGTATCAAACCTCAGGGAAAAAGCCAGTAGCCAGACTGAAATTTAAAGTTTAAGGAGTTGTTCTACCAGGGTTTCCTTAGTATAATTTATTAAACAGACAGGTATATTATCAGGTCCGATGTAGGAAGTATTTCTAGTCTTAGGCAGCAGCTTCAGTAGATGTTCTTTTGTAATAATGGGATATCTGATATATTCAGAGGTAACTGGACTTTGGAAAGTTATCTCTGGGGTAAAATTCACACAGAATATAATGCTATTTGTTGGCAATGTCTACTGGCTCAGAGTAGGTGGCACTGGTATGAATAAGTTCAGAGCAATGTTGTTATTTTTTAGTTTCCTAAGTTTCCTAACACTCCCGAAAAAGGATTTGTGATAGTCCTTAGCTTCACATGCTAACTTTAGTTCATGGGTTGCTTTAGTAGATCTTATAGGAATTTTCAAGGTCTTAGTCAATTTTCTGATGTCATCCTTGATATGATGGACTTTTTCTTCTGTTTGTAAAGGTTATGCTAGTACACCAGTACTGTGGTTTATTTTTAAATGCCCCTTCATATTTAGGTCTGTTTGGGACTGTCAGTTCCATATATTTATCTAAGTGGACATAGAGCTCCTTTGTAGAGCTACTTGCTGTTGCAGCATCTGGGCTGATACTGCTATAAGTGAATTTTGAAACTTCATCACAGAATGCGATGAGATGGTTTAGTATACAGCCATGTACAAAATACTTAAATTTATGAACTGTTCAATTGTTGAGTTTAGTAAACATTCCAGCTACTGACAATGCAGACAGTGGATTAATGTGGGACCTTTCTGGACTAGTCCTCTAACAAAGTCAACAAACAAAATGTATAGATAACTTTATCAGCATGAGTTCTTGGGGTAGATTAACTGTTTTATAACTACAGAGCCTCTGGATGAGATCATGGCTGAAAAGCATCATTAGGCCAGCACATATACCCAGATAAGTAAATAAATAAAGTAATTAAAATGATGACGCTGAACATGAAGAGGCCCACACAACAATTTGAAAGAATCTTCCTTAACTAACTAACCTAATTTATAAAGTAAATAGCAATTATATTTGTATACAACAACATCCTTCGCTATATGATGCTATAAAAGGAGTACCACTTGTAGTTAATCCTAACTTCCTATTCCTTCTCTTCCAGCTCTATAAAAACTAAAATCACCCTATGCAAATAGATGTCATTGCATAACTATGTGTTTCTTACATCATATATATACTTAATGTCTGTTGTAATACACCCTTTTAATATTGGGTCTATATCAGTTGAGCGAAAACCCCTTTACGCGAATATGAATACGTCTAACCGCATTGCGCGAAGTACATAAACCTCGAACATCCAAAACCGCGAATTCCGAAATGTTGATTTGTTTTGGTTGGCCCATCTGCGGTATAGCTCTGTAAGGTAAGTGTGTGATAGATAGGACTTTAGGGTTAGGATTTGGGTTAAGCTAAGTGCATAGACAGGTAATGTATGTAAGATTTAGTGTAGTGTTAAGTGCATGTATGTGTGTTATTTATTTTGTTTGGGTATATGTCTGTAGGGGAAGTGTGCGGTAGTTACAGGCCTTGGGGTTAGGGAGGGATTAAGGATAGTGCATAGATAACTGTGTATGTGGGGTTTAGTGTAGTGTTGGAAGCAGGGTTTTGTTAAATGTATGTATGTGGAATATTTATTTTGTTTGGGTGTATGTTTGTAGGGTTTGGTTAGTGTATGTACGTGATTTATTTATTTTGTTTTGGTAGGTACTAAGTAGTGGATGGTGGGGTTGGCTGACTATAATAGTTCGATATTTTATTTTTCTCGGTTTAGTGCGTTCGGGATTTTCACGGTTCATGGTATAGGGTTCAATGTTTAGGTATTCGCGTAAAGGGGTTTTTGCTCAACTGATATAGACCCTTTAATATTAATATACTGGTAAAACCTCTTAATATTCAACATACTGAAATGAATAATTATAAAGTTTACATCTTGTTCAGGAGATATGCTCTTCATGATAAGTGCATTTTCTGACATGGCACCTCAGTAAAATAAAAAATGTAACTGCCTGATTTCATCTTTAGTTAGTTTACAAGTGTATTTGTTCTATTACTATCCCCAGAATTCAATAAACTCTGTGCAGGAATAGTGCTATTCCTGCACGGAGTGAATCGTGTCCATTTACCCTTAGCTTTAACAGCAGTGTGCCTTGCATATTTATGAAGGTGCACTGCTGCTAAGGGTAATTGGACAAGAACACTACTGAGCGCAGGGGGCATGTTTAGGTAGTGCATGCACATCTAACATGCCCCTTGCACTCAGAAAGTGCCATATGGCACTTTCTAAAAGCATTTCAGTGTCCGTGGACACTGAATTAAAAAAGAAATGAGTATTTCAGTGTCTGCAGACACTGAAATGGATAGGAGAGCAAGAAAGTAATGCAGGGGGTGTGTGACAGGTTCTGTCACACACCCCCTGCATTGCAAAAGTGCTATATGGCCATAGCCCTGAACTGCACAGGTTTCTGTAGAATGCCCAGATGCCTGCCTCACATAACTCTCAACCTCCTAGAGCAAGAAAGCTGTACAAAGCCATAAATAATGGTGGAAAAAGGCACAAAAATAGGGACACTTTTTAAATATTGCACTTACAAACCCAGAAAGCTGATAGAATAAAAGGTTTGCAGTAGCATGGACTTCCTGAAGGGTATAAAGACTGAAACCCAAATGTCTGCCATTTTAAAGTACAGTATGGCCATAACCCTGAAATGTACAGGTTTCCGCAGAATGTCCAGATGCCTGCCTGACATACCTCTCAACCTCCTAGAGCAAGAAAGCTGTACAAAGTTATAAATAATGGGGGGACAAAGGCACAAAAATAGGGGCACTTTTAAAATATTGCACTTACAAACCCGGAAAGTTGATAGACTAAAATGTTTACAGTAGTATGGACTTCCTGAAGGGTATGAAGTCTGAAACCCAAATGTTTGTCAGTATGTTCTGAGTTAAACCCTGAGTGAATTGCCAATGATTTCCTAGAAAACTACAGTCACACTTCCTAAGTTTGTAAGAGCAATAATTAAAATCTGTCCATATGTGTCCCTTTACAATTTCCCTTACTGTGACTGACAATGAGCACACATACATGTAAATAAAGTGGGTTTATTAATTTTATTTCATTCTAAGGTTTGTTTAAGTGTAGCTGAGCTGGTGTGTGCGTCATGGCCCTCTGCTCAGCACTTCTTAAACATCTCATAGGAGATAAAAATATACATCCAAAATCCTCATGCTGAGATAGCGTAGCAGTTAGAGTCCAGGCTTTGCATACAGGCATTCATGGTTTGAGTACCAAGACAGGCACTTTATTTTTACATGGGAAAGCAGTGTTAAAATTATTATTTTAATTTTAAATTATGTATTAATTGATATTTGTTAACCAGGGTAGTGTGGCTGGTCTAAAATGTAAGTCTGAGTGTATATAACATGTGAAATGACCCATGTATACACAAGTGCTCCATACAGTATAGTCGCACTCCATGGTAATGTAATTAAAGCACATAGAGGGACGTCAGGTAAAGTAAATCACATACACTTACTAATATTTCAGTAATGATTAATTAAGCCATTATCCTGATGTTTTTTTAAAAATGAAAAGTCAGCAATGGTTAACAGTGCTCAGCTATGCTTAGTCAGTGTAAGCATTGCTTAAATGTGAATGCTAAGCAGCAGTCAGCTCAGCTAAATGAATTTGTGCTCTGTTAAGCAATGCTCAGCAATTTCCCCTTTAAGCATTGTTCAACCCAGCTTAGCTGGTTTGCATGTTGCTAAGCTGTGCTCAGCATTTTTAAAATGGTCCAATGACGGCAAAGAGTGGGAATATGGCCTTATTTAAACCGTGCAGGCAGGAATACAGCCATAGACACTCACAACAAAAGCTCTTCAGCTCCACAGGATAAGCAGCTAAATCCAAATAAGACAACAGCCAGTTCACCAAAGCAGTTTATTCTCTGTAGATACTCTTCTCTAGCGCCTCGGCTACACAAAGCCTTCAAGGAGTAACTAACAAAACACTTCCATCCATTACTTATACACACCTACATTAACACATTATATAATCAAACATCAATTTAACAATTAAGAAACCAATTAAAAAAGAAAAAAAGCAGCATAATTATATAACACTTTTCCAGCAGCAGTCAGTATTTAACCCTTTTGGTACCAGTGTTTGATATTTTAAAATAAAAATTAATTCTTTCTTTAAAAGTAAATTTTTTATACTTTCTTCACTAGCTTCTTTTCTGATAATGTTTTCTAAAATAGACACCCTAAAACTAGTAGTGTCAGAATTATGACATTTAACAAAATGCTGAGCTAAAGGGCTCTCTAACTTGTTATTTTAATGTCTCTCAGATGTTCCATGATTCTGACTTTAAACATTCTTTTAGTCTGCCCTATGTAAAATTTCCTACATCCACACTTAATAATATAAATAACTTGTTCTGTAACACAACTATAGAGACCTGTAGGTTTAAAATTTATTCCATTTATGTAAGGAAAAGCACTATCTACATGAGCACAAATTTTACATTTGCCACAAGGTCTAGTTCCTATATTGCTTATTGCCCTATCTATATTTTGTATGGGTAATTCAAACTTAGTGTGTACTACTATGTCTCTTATGTTCCTCCCTCTTCGATAACTAAACATTAATTTTTTCTTTGTCATCTCACTTAGTTCTTTATAATTTTTTAGGAATCTCCAAAAATGCAATATACATCTATTTATATCATCACTGCAGATATTATATGTAGAGACCATAAAAATATTATCTAAATTTCTACATTCTTTACTGTACATCCTATCACTTATTTGTGTCCCTTTATTATACCTTTTTTTAAATATTTCATCCCTACTCTTCTGTATCACCTGCATATTATATTTTCTATCTATAAACATTTCAGTAGTGTCTTTTATTTCCTTTTTAAATTCTACTTCAGTATTACATACTCTGGAGATCCTCAAAAATTCATTGTATGGTATAGTTTCTATTGTATGCTTTGGATGGCAACTAGTGCCCATCAAAAATTGATTTATACAATTAAATTTTCTATGTATACCAGTAACTATGTATTGTCCTATAAATCCCTTCAAATTAATATCTAAGAAAGAAACATTAGCTCCACACTGTATTCCATCAAATTTAATATTAAACCTATTCCTTTGTATGTCTTTTATAAAATTTACACTATCATTTCTACCTCCTTTACACAAAAAAATTAGATCGTCTATAAATCTAAAATAGTGTATTACATATTTTTTACAAATGAATGTGTGTAAATGCATTCAGATTCCACTTGGCCCATAAAGATATTGGCATACATGGGTGCAAATGCTGCACCCATGGCTGTGCCTTGTATTTGATGATACGTTCTATTATTAAAATTAAAATAATTATTTTCAAAACAGAATTTAACTAGTTCCAACACATAATGTGTTAATGGATAATCTCCCATTGACTTAAATAATGCCTCTATTCCATGTATATTTTTAATATTCGTATATAGACTACTAACATCCAATGTTAGCCAATACATATCTTCACACCAAACAATATTTTTTATCTTATTCAAAAAATCAAAAGTGTCCTTTATATATGATGGCAATTTCATGGCTTCTTTTAACAAAATTTGGTGTAAGATTAGCCCTAAATTATGTAAAAAATAATTTGTAGCCGATACAATCGGCCTGCCTGGAGGGTTATTTATATCCTTATGTAACTTCGGTAGGCAGTAAAATTGTGCAGGGCTGCATTCTGTTATATTTAACTTATAGTCTACATCTTTGTTAGTCCAATAGCCAAGTCTAAGGCCTTTATTTATTAGTTCTAAATAATTTTCTTTGGCTGCAGTAACTTCATCTACGGAAGACTCACAATAAACTGATGTATCTGTTAATAAATTCATACACATTTTCATATATTGTGTGTAATGCATAATAACAATTTTATTGCCTTTATCAGAAGGCTTTACAATCACTTCATTCTGCTTGGAAAATTTCATCAATTCAATCCATTCTTTTTTTGTTAAATTAAAATTCACATTTGATACATTTACATTATTAATAATTTCATCAACTTCAAAACCTATCATAGTCGAAAAGTTTTTGATACCCTCATGAACAAAAGGTGGCATAAACTTATTATTCATATTAATCTTCGAAGTATCTATTGTGCAATAAGCATTAAATTCACTAACTACGGCTTTGTGTAGCCGAGGCGCTAGAGAAGAGTATCTACAGAGAATAAACTGCTTTGGTGAACTGGCTGTTGTCTTATTAGGAATACAGCCATAACCTGTTGTAGTTTGATCTCTGCAGGAACTTGTCTGGCAATGAAGAGGAAGCGCGCTTTGGGCTCAGTGCTGGAGCATCCTGGAGTCCAGGGTCATGGCTGGATGCCTTGTAGAACACCATAGTGACAGACTTCTGCATGGCCAGTACCAGGGATCGCAGTATAAAGCTGAGACCTGAGACCATCTGGCACATGACCTCATCAATGCCACTGGAATCCCCCAAACTGGTGAGCAGGTATGGCATTATTATGCCAATCTAAAGCATAGGAAGGGGAAGCTCTTGGCCCAATGGATCCAAGATGCTCGAGACTGGCATGCTTTAGCAGTTTGTAAGTATCCCAGATATAGCTGTACCAAATTCTAGCCTAAGTATGTGATAGACAGGTATGCATGATGTTTTTTTTTTCGCACCCCCTACATCTGCAGAAGGGAGGTTATAAACATTGAGGCTCATGCCAAAAGACTGACAAGGATGCACCAACAGGCTGTTGAGTACAGATCTATCTTGCAGTATAAAGTGCCATAAAGTTGAAGGAGTACATTGTTTACTGCCAGTAGGTATAATATGTATTGTGTCTAATGAATAAAACACATTTGTCACACTAATAATTATCCACAGGATGTCCATTAATAAAAGTGTCATTTCACTGTAATAAAAATATACAAAAAATGGTTGTGTTTACTCTGGTATGTTGTTGTGGAAATAGAATGCGCACAGGTTCTTTACAGCAAATATGGAATTGACAGGATGAAATAACTGAGGCTGTTCTGGAAAACAGCTAGTATGCATTGCAGTCTTGTGTTAAACTTTGCTTTCCAGATTGTATTATTTCAAAGGAGTAATACAGAGTACAATAACTATCTGCCATGCATGAATTTCAGGATTACAAGGTCAGACTGTCCAACCCAGAGAGTATTAGTCAGAAATCAGTCAAGCAAGAAACATCAGTTCCCCAGCAGCTCAGTGTGATAGAAAACAGCATTGTTGTTCATTTTAGCACACCCAGACATGGTTCGAATCCAGGGAGTGGTACTGACATGTGTGCATATGTACACAAAAGAAACCCTGAATATTTCTAGAAACAGTCAAAAAGTGTTAAACAGATATTTTCTCCACAGCTCTTACAGATAAAGAAATGTGAAGCAACAAGGACCTCCAAAGCTGAAATGCAAACAAACACCAATCACAATCAAAGCGTCACATAGCTCACAACACCAGTGTGCCACCCAGCAACAGCCCCTAAGCAAGACAATGTACCTAACACTTTAGTCATAGGTGACTCTATAGTCAGGCACACTGATGTCCCACTCACCAGGCTGAACAAGGAGAAAATTACAGTCAGCTGCCTGTTGGGTGCCAGGATCTGCTACTTAACACATGCACTCAAGTCACTCCACAACAAGTACAAATTTGACGCTGTCATTGTCCATGTTGGAGTCAATGACTTGAGATGTACCTCCCTGGACTACATGAAAAGAGACATTAAAGAGCTCTCGGATCATGTGGCATAGGCAGATATGACCCTAGCCCTGAGTAGCATCCTGCCTTTACCCAGAATGATACCACAATATAAGGACAAAATGATTGACTTCAAAAATTGGCTAAGCTTCTGGTGTCATTCAAAGGGGATCCAGTATCTATCTGCCTGGGACGACATGATCGACAGACCATGATGCTTTGCCAGAGATGGTCTGCCCCTGTCAATCCTGGGATTCAGGTTACTGGCTAAGGTCTTGCCACCCTTATAATGCCTTTTTTAGGCAATGTTCAAAGGACAAAACCACCACCGTAACAGGTACAAGCATGCAAAATCTGAAGGTAATGCTACTCAATGCTAGAAGTCTAAACCTCAAAATGCACTCTCTTGAGGCACTCCTAAAAATGGAGAACATCGATATCTGTGCAGTAACTGAGACCTGGTTCAAGGCTCCAGACAGCACCCCTGCAATACCAGGCTACAACTCTTATCACACGTTTTGGCCACCAAACCAGGATCGAAACATTAAAGGTGGAGGAGTGTCCATATTCACCAAGGATATTCACACCACCAGGCTAGTTGCCCAACACAATGCGTCTGAAATTCTCCAGGTGACACTAACACTAGATAAGACTGCAATCCAAATTGTGGCTTGCTACAGATCCCCCACCATGCCCCAAGATTCTAACTGCACCTTTTTAAACATACTGGAAAATATTAAGATACAACCAAACACCCTAATACTGGGTGACTTCAACTACCCTGCCATTAACTGGGAAAACTACTTGTGTACCAACACCTTTGCCCAACGGTTCTTGGAATTCATAAATTCCAATGCCCTGGATCAACTAATTCATTGTCCAACCAGGGGCTCCAATATCCTAGACCTGGTCATTACCAACATGGGAAATCAATGCTCCACACCTATGGTCACCCCCTCGTTGGTCAGGTCAGACCATAAGCTAATCACCCTTAACATCCACATCCCACCCCTAGCCCCACCCCCCCTGCCCCCAGTAAGGAAACCTCCATAAAAAACTCCAAAGCCAACTTCATGCTACTCAAGTCAGAAGTGACAAACTTCATGACACCCATGCAGACGGGAACTGAAAGTTCAACTGCTGAGTCCTACACTAAGGCACTGTATGAGCACATCCACTCATGCATGAATCATGCCATCCCAAATAGAACCAAGATGCTCTCCTCCAAAAAATGAAGTCAATCTGGTGGTCCCCTGACATAAACAAACTTTACAACAAAAGGAAGAAACTGTTGCAGAAAAAAGGAAAATCCCAGGATGCAAAAAACTCCCTTACCATCCTCAGTAAGAAGCTGAGATTCCTCATAAAATCCTCCAAAGCTAATTATGAAAATGAAATTACCAAAGATTCCAAAGACAACCACAAGGCATTCTATAACTATGTCAAGAATCTAAATGGCAATGTGCAGATCTGCTCTGAGCTAGAACAGAATGGCATTAAATATACTGATCCCAAGGATATTGCCAATATCCTGGCAGATCGATTCAGTGCCAACTTCATCCCCCTCTCACCTCCTAAATGGCCCATCTCAATACTGGAAGACTGCCAAATTCCAGTAATAATGGCAACACAGGTAAGAAACACACTCTCCAAAGCTAAGAATACAGCATCCATGGGACCAGATGACATCCCAGGCTGTGTACTACATGAACTACAAAATGAACTGGCACCTCACCTAAGTGTCATGTTTAATCATACCCTCACTTCAGGCTTCATGCCCACTGAGTGGTGGACAGCTACAGTTATCCCACTCCATAAGGGGGGATCCACCTTGGATCCCAGGAACTACCACCTCATCAGTCTGATGAGCCTGATCTGCAAGGCCATGGAATGTATTATCATGGAACTTTTAAACAAAGACATTGGCAACCTTCAAATACTGGACCCCACCCAGTTTGGGTTTGTAAAGGGACGATCTTGTCTCCTGAGCCTGATTGACTTCTTCTAATCAGTCTCCAAAGCCGTGGACGGGGGTAAGGCAGTCCACACAGCCTAACTGGTCCTCACCCAGGCCTTTGAGACTATCCCCCACTCTGGAATCATAGATAAACTTACTAAGCTGGGCATTAATCCCTTTGTCACTCGATAGGTTGCCAAATGGCTTACTGACAGAACCCACACTGTAAAAGTAGCTGACTCCAAATCCAGCTCCAGACAAGTGACAAGTGGAGTACCTCAGGGTTCAGTCCTGGGACCACTCTTATTTGGCATCTACTTCTCTGAAGTACAGGCCAATACTAAGGGACTCTGGCTAACAAAGTTCACCGATGACTGCAAACTGGGAGCCATTATTGAATCTCCAAATGATGTGGATACTCTACAAAAGGGCCTTACAGAAACAGATGATTGGTGCCAGAGCCATGGGCTCAAGCTCAATGCCAAGAAATGTATAGTTATCCCCTTTGGGAAAAAAACATGTACCCATGAATTACCACATAGGTGGCAGTACACTAAACACCGTAAGTATGATAAGAGACTTAGGGACACAGGTGGACAGTGGTCTCTCTTTCGATAACCACATCACCACAACAGTCAGGAAATCCTTCTATGTGGCATGCCTAATCACTAAGGGCTTTTCATCCAGAAAAAAGGAGGTCATTGTCCCACTGTACTCATCCCTCATTAGACCCATTATAAAATACAACACCCCATTTGGTATGTACCTCTCAAGACACCTGCAACAACTGGAAAGGCTGCAGAAATACCTCACTAAAAGAATCACAGGCCTAAAGCAGATGCCCTATGCTGACCACCTTAAAAAACTCCGGCTATACTCTGTCGCATATCGTCTACTCAAAGGCGATCTCTGCTTAACATACAAGGCCATGTCAAACCCAGAGCTGTTGAACATGTTACACTTAAAGAAATCCCAATCCCTCAGAGCCACACACTCCAGGGATCTAAACCTTGTCATCACAATAAATAAAGCATGCTGTAGGGATAGGTTCCTGACCCCAGACTCTGGAATAGACTGCCCATACATGTCAAGCAGAGTGCCTCTTTGGCCCTCTTCAAAAGGAACCTTGACGATTGGATGGGAGAAAGGAAATTCACCCCAGAGATCAGTCGCCTTGCTAGACAGGGGTCCAGGAAGTAAATAGTGCGGGAAGAAATAGTCAGAGAATTGTTATGGCTAGGCTTGTATAGGCCCTAGGGCTGATAGCCTAGTACCAACCTATGAACCTATAAACCTATGAATAGTAGCTGTATGACGGGTATACTAATATACCTGAATATTTGTAGAAACATTCAGAAGTTGTTAACAGATATTTTCTCCACAGGTCTTACAGGTAAAGAAATGTGTGTAGTAGCTATATGAAGGGTATACTAATACACCGTACACTAATACCATGTACAACTGTTCCACTGTCCATCCCCACATGCCTGTAAATGTCAGCAGGATAGGTACATACAGCATGCCCTCTTCCCGAGACATGTCTCTCAAGTGTCACACTCTCATGGCTAGTTGTCACTGCTGCCAATCACCTTGGACACAGATAGGAATCCAGGAGAACTATGTTAGTAGTGGACTCACACAAGATCATTGCAGGGTACCCCTTCTTTGTCAAGTATGTAACCTTGACATGTACAAGCCCCCTCCAGTAAAGTAGCCACAGTGTACCCAGTCTGCCCCATACCATTACAGGCTGACAGTCTAACAGGTATGTATGTGCCACAGAAGCTATGGGCCATAGGTAGATATAAAGTGAGGGCAGACCTGTAGAGTATTGAGCAGTACTGTTGTAAAAAATAGAAACTGATACAGTTGCTAATGGACTTTTTATTCTCTTACCCCACTCATCATCTCAATCAATAATTATTATTCATATACTACAGGTATGTTGTTCTCAAAACCTGTTGTTGGGACATGTCTTCTATTATTGTTCATATATTTCATTGGTTGCATATTAACATACCTTGTTTAAACTCCATTATGGTGACCTGTTGCCATCATTGTTGCTGACATGTTGCTATAATGCTTACTGTTGTTCCATTTATGCATATGTTCTGTTTGCTATGCAACTGTTTCAAATATGTTGTTTTGGGTTAATAAGAACACCCATGCATGCTGTTAAAACTAATTTTTAAATGTTTTGTTCATGACTAACAAATATTCTTGGAAAACCTCAACACCATAGCACATTTGGGAAGGCCTATCCCAGTGAATCCACCTGTCTCCCCCCATGTGGCCATGGCACTGGGCTCTAGCATGTCTGGGACCCACCTGGAACTTCCTTCTCCACAGGCCTTGCACCACCTATGGGTGGAACCACCTCAGAGGATAGGGTCCGCCCCTCCCCCAGGTACGGGAGTGGAGAGGAGCCCATCATCCGCCGGCAGTTCTGGGGTATGGTCGCAGCGTAATCCACAACGAGTTGGGTGGGCAGCTGTGCCAAATCAAGGGTTACCTGGTGCACCTTGAGGGGCAGGCTGCCCATTTTGTTCAGCCTCCAGCACAACCACCTTTGGGCCATGAAGGTACAGTGGTGACTGCCTGGAGGTGGGGATGTCAGTCCCACTGTATCCATATGGGGGCTCATGGGCCTCTGATTCCCAACCACCCTCCCCGTCCAAGGTGTTTACCCTCTCACATGTGTCATACACCTCCCCTGTCTGCTGTCTTGTCTGTATTGTCTGTCTCCCTACCCAACCTACCTCCCCAGAAGTACCTACAATCCTTCCCCAACATCCCCCTCCGACCTTACAAAAAAATGGCATCTGTCCCAAAAAAAATATAGCTGCCCAATTCACACACATGTCCACTCAACACCCCTCTCTCTAGGGTTTGAGGGTTCAAATTCACCTCCAAATTCTGTACAAATGCACAGATATTGCTGTAGAAGAAATGGACAGCTATGGACCTTCCCTACACCCATCCTACACATCCCTTGCTACCTTTCATATTGTTTTTCCCTCTGCATGCCCCTTTTTCACCACTTTCCTATCACCCCATTTTTCTTTTCTTTATTTAAAATTAGCACAGGTGTAGGCAGGAATAAGTGCTGCTAAGAAAATCTAAGAAGACATAACTGTCTGTTAGCATCACTTAGCTTCACGTAAAACTGTGTAAACCCATTTACAGCCACTTAAAACTGCTTTAATCACTCTGTCTCCATCAACAAAATAGACAATGCCGGCAGGTCTCAAATCCAGGACCTGTACACTACAGTCAGAGAAGTGTACCACAAGACCATTTGAGCTGTAGGAATTTCTGATGCTTTTTCAAATACATCATGCAGAAGCAGCATTCAACAGTAGGGAAAAAACTCTGTGGAATCAGTCATGTTTTGTATATATAAATATACACACACACACACACACACACACACACACACACACATATATATATATATATATATATATATATATACATATATATATATACATATATAACTATGATGATACAAACACACACATATATATATATATATATATATATATATATATATATATGAAAAAAGTATATGCATAACATAGATGTACATATATTAAAAAAAATATATATATATATATATATATATATATATATATATATATATACACACAAGTTCACTTTATAATCTCGAAATACTGAAATCCCAAATTGCAGTATTTCAAAACCATAAAGTCAAACATCCCAAATCCTGAAACTACAAAATCATGAAACACAAAATCACAAAAAGAACACACAATACACCACACAACACATACATCATCCAACCCACACCACAACAAACAAAAGACACACAAACACAAAAACACAAACAGATAAACCTTTACTACATATAAGCAGGTGGGCAAGCACACCTGCACCCCTTATGAGAGGGTCTGCTCCCCCCACACACACCTTACTTATATATACTAACTCCGAGATCACACAAACAGACACAGAAAGGAAACTCACACCCACACATTCTACAGTCCCTCGCACATACATAAACATCACACATATAAACACCAACACATCCAACACTTGCACACCCATACTTTCACCTGCCTACCCTAACCCACACGTACAACTGGCAAACACATTCACACACACTCAAACTCCCACACAAAACCCTTACAAAACACTCACTTACCTTAAATTATACCTAAATCCACACACAACACCAGACACCATCCACTAACAACACCGCACGTAATGTACCATAAAGCCATAACCACGAATTTGAGATATTCGGATTTGCGATTATGCACTTTCACAATTTTAAAGGTTCGACTTTATAATTTTGGGATACTGAAATTCGGGATTTCAATATTTCGAAATTATAAAGTGAACCCATGTATGTATACATATATATATATATATATATATATATATATATATATATATATATATATATATATATATAAAACATGCAGTGCAGTCATACCTCAGAATCATACCTCTCAACCTCTTAGTGCAAGAAGTCTGGACAAAGGCTATCAAAATGGGGGGGGGGGGCAATGGGCCAAAAATAGGGACGCTCTTATAAACTTAGAAAGTTGCTACAGTAACATGGTTTGTTTCAGAATATATTTTCTGAAGGATATGAGGTCTGAAACTGAAATGTTTGTCATTATTTACTGACATAAATCCTCAGCTCATCACAGTGATTTGCCAAATACAAATAATTTATGGAACAGACCAAAAATATGAGCAAAACTCCTGTCAGTTGAGAGGTATGCTCAAAACTCCTTAGTGCAATAAATCTGGACCAAGCCTGACAAAGTAGGGGGGACAAAGGCATGATAATAGGGACATATCTGAAATATGTGAGTAGATAAGCTGAGAGAGTTGCTACAGTAACACCGTCTGTTCGAACATATATTGACTGAAATATCACAAGTCCTTGACTCAATTGCTTTTCATTCGTTAATGACCTCAATCCTCACATCATCCCACTTATTTGTCAGAAATACACAACAGTTATGGTGACCAGACCAAAGATATGAGCCACACAAATGGACATCCTATGAATATCTGGAACTAACATTAGAGAAACTACACTGAGCTGCCAAGCATATCACCAAGCACTGTGCAAACTACAGTCAGACTGACACAACACTACCCCAAATCAGCTCTGGGGACTTATACATGCATTTGCAAATATATCAGGCACTACAGGGATGCAACAGTAGTGAAAAACAGACACCAGTGTGAAAGTGCATACCGACAATCAATTCCACCACAGTCACAGTGACAAATTGGTAAGCCAACTGAATACTAGAGTATCTTGACTGTGTGAACAAAAATATCCTGCTTGCCACTCACACACTACCCCTAAATATACTGCCCCAAGTCACAGTGTAGTGGGACCCCTGAGGTTGTACGGGATATGTCTCAATCTGCCCCAACAAACATATACAGCCGAAAGACCACCAGAAACCAGAGCAGCATGCACAGTCAGATAGAAAGGGCTCATGACAGGTATGTCAGTGGCAGAGCAGTACAGAGTAATGTGGTGAACCACTGACAGACAGTTGTGTATAGGTTGATATAGGTTGATATGTTTCTATGACGTTAGTAGGGTATTGGCCCTGAAGCCCTCAGAACCCATGCAGACAATAGTTTAGCCCATGTTATAACATGTCAGCACACAGCGCCCCTATTCAGCAGGGGCACAGGTGGGATCACAGGACTGTATTTTGTGATTACTGTGCAGTTATACAGGGAAGACATCACTGGGGGTATTGAGGCACTTGGTTTGCTGTTAACAAGGAGTATATTCCACAGATGGGGGAGTGTGAGTGGTACACATATCTGTCACACCAACAAGCTGTACTGATATCACAGCCGAGGTTGATGCTGCACCTACAGGTTGATGGAGTGGGCCTTGAGTTCCAGATGTGCAACAGTCCCATCAAGGCAGGGTCTGGATTGCTTTGTATGCCAGACAGGGGTCACCTCAGCAGAGTTTGTATGGAACGGGGTAGAGGGACAATGCTGTTAGCCTATCTGTGTAGGGTAGGTATTTGGGGTTTGGGGTAAGGCCTTAGTGTTTGGAAGACCCTGGTGTGTGGAGTCTACATGGTCTGTGGTGTGTAGGTTTGTGAAGTTCCCATGTGATTTTGCATCTGAGTGTCCATTGTTTGGGTTTTGTTTTGTTGCAGACCTCCACTTACATGGCTATGTGTTATGTATTTGCAGGTGATGTTTACTGCCTCCTTACAATGCATGGCACCTATGTTACTGCACAATCTGTTCTGGTGTGTACATTCTCCATTTGTCTGGCCAGTGGTTCCTCTTCCTCTTATGTGTGTCTGTTTGTCCTTCTGTAGTCCAGTCACAGGTTTGGTCATAGTGGCTGCTGCTATGTGTTTGTAATTCAAATGTGGGTGAGGTACATTCCGTTACATCACACACAGGGTTGTGGACTTCACACATCTGGGTGGGATATATGCCATTACATCACACACAGGTTTGTGGACTTCATACCTCTGAGAGTACCTATTTAACAAAGTTTTGTTAGGTGATCCAGATCTGGTAAAAGTGATAGGCAAGAAACCTCTTTTCACCTTTAAGAAATCGGTTAATGTTATGTCTCTTCTTGAAAGAACAAGAAAAACCTGTCCACGTTTCCAAGACACCTCTACTGTGTTCAGTACTTTCTCTTGTGGACACTGTAACCAGTGCAGATTTATCAGTAATTTCACTTTTGTTGCATTTAAACACTGCAATAAAGTGGTATGGGCCAAGGTTAGGTTATTCTAAAAATGTTGTTTACGCTGCCTTGTTTAATTCCTGTGAACCGTTTTACATCAGAAAGACTATCAGACCTTTAAATAAGAGGATTTATGAGCACCTTTTGGCCATCAGGAAACATGACCACTCCAATGCTTTGGCAAGGCATGCTAGTGTGTGTCAGGACTTCAAGAAATATTCATTTTTTTGTGTTAGACATGGTTGTATCTGACATTCTTTGTGGTGACTTCAAAATTTTGTTAGAATTTAGGGAGAGTTCATGGCAAATGGATTTGACAGCTGATTGGGCACCAGGTCTCAATGAGACCATTAACATCAAATGTTTTTTACAGTCACAAAGATTATGAATTTTGATATATATATATATATATATATATATATATATATATATATATATATATATATATATATATATATATCCTATTTCATTCATCGAATTTATGTTTAATCGAACATAAAATCACAGACACCACTTCAATGAAACACCACTATGCTGAAACCTCACTATACCAAACATACATAATAGTTATTTACACATTAGACACATAACACCACATATTCACTGCATCTCCCACACCCCCTGGAAATTATATATACCAACTACAAGATCGCACTACAGTGACAACATGGGCAGATTTCCCAATCCTTCCTGTAGTGCGATCTCCATGTACAAAGCTACAACCACTGTAAAATTACCTTTAAACTAGCTGAATATATTAAACCTAATGGTGTATCTGCCAAGCAACATAACTGGTACGCGTGTGTGTTTATGTGTCTTGCACTACCAACAAAATGGTAAGGATTTGCATAAAGGGAACTTGGCATACTGAGGTTTCGGCATAGTCCATTAAATGTAAATTTGATGAATGAAATGGGACCAAAATATATATATATATATATATATATATATATATATACACACACACACACATATATATATATATATATATATATATATATATATATATATATATATATATATATACACACATATATTTATTTATGGGATCCGTGCAGATGTTTGAAGTTTCACTACTTCAAAACCCACTTCACCAAGTCCACTTGTTCGAAAGAGTGAAAATTCGAACATTGACTTCAGCAGTCACACTACAGCGCAGAATGGGAATATTCCCTTTTCCCTGCTGTAGTGCGATCTCGGAGTTGGTATATTTAAATGTGGGGGTGCAGGAGGGCTTGCCCCACTGCAAAAACATGTTTTAGTGCTTTTTTTTTTGTTTTAATTTTGTTTTGGGTTGGCCAGGGAGCTAAACTTCAGAGAAAGTGCACTTTCGTTGAAGTGAACTTTCTCTGAATGTAGAGCAGTAGACCCATATATATATACATATATATATATATATATATATATATATATATATATATATATATATATATATATAGGTCTACCTGAAAACACAGAACGCTGACAATACCGACAACGAGACAAACGACACCGGAATATCGACAATGGAGATGACCAATTGAAAATCCCGATGCTGAGAACACCGACATGTTAAGGTAAGTGTGTGATAGTGACGATCGTTAGGGTCAGGGTCGTTAGGGTAAGTGTGCGAGAGTGACAGACTTTAAGGTTAGGGGCGGGTTAAGTAAGTTAGGGTTAGGGTGCGGGTAAGGTAAGTGTGCGATAGTGACAGACTTTAGGGTTAGGGGCGGATTAAGTGAGTTAGGTTTAGGGCGTGGGTTAGGTGAATGTGAGATAGTGACAGACCTTAGGGTTAGGATTTGGGTTAAGGTTAGTGCATAGATAGTTGTGTATGTAGGGTTTAGTGTAGGTTTGTAAGGTTTTTGGTGTGCTTGTGTTGTGTGTGTGTTTTACAAAAAAGGTATTTGTTTTGTTGATTGTCGGGATTGTGGTTTGTCGGGCATGTGAACTTTCATGTTTTTGAACTTTCGGTTTTGTGGTGTCAGTTATCTCGTTGTCGGTGTTTTTGCGTGTCAGTGTTTTCAGGTAGACCCATATATATATATCTATATATATATATACATATATATGTGCGTGTGTGTGTGTGTGTGTGTGTGTGTGTGTGTGTGTGTGTGTGTGTGTGTGTGTGTGTAAAATTCTAAAATAACCCTCACTACACTACTTATATAAATTAAACACTGACAGTAAGAGAAAAAAATTAGAACTAGAGCAAAAAACATTAAAACCAATTGTGTCAGTGGGCCTTCACACAGAATTCTCCAAATCAAAGTAAAAATGTAAAAGAGTTAAGTAAAAGGAAGACAGAACCAAGCAAAACAGTATTGTCTTATAGACCAATCCTTTCGACAAAACTTAATACTGATAATTTTATTCAGCCTTGGGAATATTCAGCATCAAGCTATAGCTGACAACTCATGTCTATCATTTCCAAATTGGTACCAAAATCACCTTGTTTTGGATCAGGAATTACTTTTATCAACTTGTAGAGAAGACAAATTTCTGGATGCCAGGGTTATACCTCTGCTATATTGGCTTAATACATTTCTTTGCCCTTAGTTTAAATATCATAATTATATTTATAAATACACTGAGCATTGTATTGTGGCTTCCCTTCAGGTCTATATCACCTCATTGAAATGCCTATTTAGTGAATCACTATTCGCCATCCCCAAATTGTTAAATCCTCTCTTCGTCAAATGGCCATTTCAGCAAACTTTTTTACAGTGTAAGGAAAAGGTTGGCCATCATCAGGAATTTACCATTTACCCAACTGTCATGCGATCTTGGAGTTGGTATATTTAGTTAGGGAGGTGTAAGGGGCATAGCCTCCCACATTTGGGAGTGTTGGGGTGAAGCCCACCCTGTCACACTTGAGTGGATTTTACATTTTTTGAGTTTAGTAATGGGCACTAGGTTGGACAGACATTTCTATTCCTTGTGAAAAAGTTCGCTGAAACTGCTGGTCGATGAAGGGAAGATTTGGCAATTTAGGGTCAACGAATAGTGATTCACTAAATAGGTGTTCAATGAAGTGATATAGACCCTTCCCTTCACAGAAGCTTGCACATTTTAAATCCTGAGATATATAAACTACTCCTGTAGAATAACAAATATAATATGCTCTGGATAGAATTTCCTGCTTCATACATGACAGGTTCAAAAATGCTCTAGTGTCAATATAAAGACAAATGTTATAACTGTCATGTCTGCAGATTCTGTTACATTTGTTAGTACCCATTAAAATTATTATGTACAAGTCTAGCTTTTAAAATGAAACCTCTGTTATTGACAAAAGTGGGTTTAGATCTCACTACTTTGATAAAATCTTCATTACCCTGCAATCTGTTTGAATTTTCATTTAATACTTTATTATTATTGAAACTGCCAATAAAAAAAAATCATTGTGAATTATCTGACATCAGTGACATTCATTCCATGTGTATCAGGAGATCTATTATACAGAATAGGTGGAAAGATTTTTCCTATCTGTCTTAACGTCATTATCTCTATCTGATACTTCTTTATTTTCATACCTTCTAAATGTGAACAATTCAGCCAAAAGTTCAATTCATTTTCAAACAGCTTGCAATCAGTAGTGAGTCTGGAAGCCTTGAAGCCTTGACAAACTGATCATGTACAATGTTTAACTTCATTTTCTTAGGACGGTTACTGCCATAATATAGCTAAGTATTAATGAAATTAGGTTTACAAAGAAATTTAGGAGAAAGTTCCTTCATCACAGGATCCAAAGTAATAGTAACATCCAAATAACTAACAGAAAATCCATTTTGCCACTATGAAGGTAAAAACAAACTGTAGTAGTACTGGGCATGTCAACAAATTCTAAAAATTCAACCACATTCTCATTTCATATGACAACAATTTACTTTATATTAGTTATTATAAGTGGCATGTTTAAGCAATCTATGTTTAATCAAAATTTCAGTCTGTATGTAAAACACAAATTCTCATTATATTGTTTATTAAGCAACATGTTTAGACATTTAGTGTTAAGTAAAATATCAGTCTTCCAGAAAATCACGACTAGTCTGTAAAAAAAAAAATAAAAAAAAAAATAACAATAGCCAAAAGCAGGTGCAGATATTGCTCCCATAGTCAGTCCCTTGATCTGTTAAAATATTGGATTTTTTTTAAAATAAAAACAATTTATTACACTCTACTAACTCTAATAATATATATGATATATTTATATCATTGACTGATAAATTACTTTGTGCAGCTAGGTGTGATGCTCACCACTGCTACCAATATGTGATGGCCATCAATATGTATCATCCCCACGCTGGACCAGTAATCAAGGAGCCTGAATCCTCACCACTGACACTGGAGAGGGACATATACTTGAAATACAAATGGTTACAGTCAGTATTTCCAGATGCAGATCTCTCTGCATCAAGTACAATTTCTCTTAAGAGCACACAGGGAACACACTCAGCCCAGGGTCTTGATTTCTCTATATCTGTCTCCTTCTAGGTCCCCAGTAAGACTCTCCACTGGTACAGCTGTAGGGTTAGGTCCTCAGCCAAGTGTCCAAGCCAAGTCCTCCAGCACCCTCTCTGACACATACACACTAAGAGATTTAATTTGCACACATACACACACACACACACACACACACACACACACACACACACACACACACACACACACACACACACACACACACACACACACACATACATGCATACACACACCTGGGAAAGGCTGGCACAGGTTTACTAGCTATGCATCCTACTGCCCAATTTATAAGGTAGTTATCACTGCCACCAGACACTCCACAATCAGCTACTCTAAGGCCCTTAGCAAAGGGTGTTCAATTATACTGCGCAATTTTAATACTAATACAAATGGTAGTTGTTCACCAAGATGACAAAGCCTTCTGGAGTGGCCCACACAGTGTCACCAAATAAATATAACCACTCTCAAAGGTTAAATATTTTCTGCAAGGACCAGCCACAATAAAAAATAAATATTTTTAATAATAAATAATAAAAGAGCATGAAAATACTGAATATATATTTACAGTAAACCACAGAGTTCAGGTCACAGAAAATATTGAAATTAACATTGATGGACAGACTCATACAAATAAAGAAAAAACACTCTCTAAACTAAACTTCACTATATTATATTCCTGACTGAATCTAAGCAAATTTTACTGTTCCTTAGTTAAGTTAGTTACTACCGCAAGGCAGGATGTTGTGGGTGATGGTTCTTCTAGTCAGGCTTCCCAAACAGAATACTCAATACTCTGAGATTTATCTTTTTAATATCTAAAATATAATTTCTAAGAGTGCTTGCAGAATTACCTCATATGGCACCTGACTCTAGGTTCTCACAATAATCCCCTTTGAAAATGAGAGAGGAGTTTAGCACAGACAGCCACAATGCACATCCAAATGTTTATGTCAGTGCATAGGGACCTCCCCTCTTTTCACTGAGCTAATGGAGAAAGGATTTTTCCCAGACCCAGCATCTCTGGTACTATTCAGCACTGAAGGGTGTTTTTAATGGTTTAACAGCTTATTTACATTTCCTTTATTTTTCTTAAAGTTAACCTTTGCTGTCCCAGTGCCCTCTATTAAAACATATACATTTAATTCAGTTGCAATAATACATGTACATTCCTTTTCATTTCAGCAGGGTGCACTGTTGATGTATTTTAACACAAGCAAACCTCACAAATACATTTTCAGCACAAGCATCTGCACAAATCAGTTTGATATACAAACGATATGCAGTTCTAACACATTTGTAACACAAGCATTTTGTATAAATCAGTTTGATATTCACAGGGCATATAATTTTTAAAAATGTCCAGCTAGCTGGCACTTGGCCATATCATCACGGTTGAGTTTGTCTATGTTATCCCCACATCATGTTGTATGGGCATAACATCTACAACCCAAAAGTTTCATTACTGCCTGTGTTGAGATTAAAAACTGACAAACGTATCTTTTTTTATAATAACATTTTATTTACTTCCCCACACAACTTTTGTTCACTATAATAGCCTTCATTTGATGTAATAGTTTTATCATTCTTGCCCCTCCAGCCCCTAATTTAAAGATTAGTGCTAAATAGCTACCACTGTTTTTAACAGTTATTTTAATCATTTTAAGATTCAACATTTTGATTGTAACATTTTAAACCACTTTGGTTTATTTTTGTATTAAATAGCATTTTAGGTGGAATACGTATTTACATGTTTTTTTAAGAAGAACACCTATATTATTTAATTGCACCTAATTGGTGATCGAATGATCCTTTTATGTATATGAGATGGTTTTGTTGGGAATTGTAACACTTCTGATGAAGTCTCATTTGAGGAGATTTAAGCACTTAACTGAATGTGGTCTTTGCAATAAATTTGCTTGTATTTTTCATTCCTTGATGGTAGACTGATTATTTTTGTTGTTTTTGTGTTGACCAAGGTTTGCCTTCTTTTGGTTTGAATTTTGTTTCTCAGCAACTGTGGCCTGTTTGTTATTGGGATTGGTGTGTGTTTTTTGAGCCATTTTTCATTGAAGGAATCTAACATACAGGTTCAGGACTTAAATAGTTCTGAATCATGCCTGTTAGGTGAACTAACAAGGTTAATTCAAATGTTTACCTCAACCACCCAGTCTAATATGACAGATGACGATATTCCCTGTTTTCAAGAAAATCTTCCTTCTACTTCATCTTCTAATAATTGTTTCAATAGTGTGGATTTATTTACCCCAAGAAGCAGTGTTCATGGTGTATGGGTAGTCAACCTGCTTTCCTGTTCTATGCAGGAAGAACAAGTAAAGCTCACTGCCAGGACAACAGTGAACCAAAATGGAGGAATGTAAGGGTTTAGTGATGTGGATTTTCAAAAATACTCTCACATTTATCTACGAGGATGGTTAACTACTGTGGAGTTACACTTGAACACTGAAGATTAAATAAATTGAAAAGATGCCTTTTAAGGTATCTTTCCCTGCTATTGGACAATTCGTTATTACAAGAAAGCATTTCAGGAAAACAGGTACAGACAGTGTTGAGGTATTTTAAATCTCCCAACAATGTATTAGGGGGTCAGACTTTCATAAAGAACTTTTCAATATTTTTAATAATTGTGGCTTGGTTATAAATGTGGGCTATTATCAAGAATAATGAGAAATAATAATAAGTTTTTTCTGTAATGGAATTGTTACAATTAATAACTGCATTCACAGTGATTTAATGTTTCCAATTTTAGGCAATAGAAATAGGTATTATGCTGTGTTGAAGTAGATAACATGACTGCTAAAATTAAAAAAAATATAAGTTAGGGAAAGTTGGAGGGATAGAAGTGAATATTTAGAGAACAATGCATGCCCATTGCCCAAATGGATGAAAAAAACTTGATTCAAACTATTTTTCTAACACACATGGTAAACTTGGAATGGATATGAATGAAGTTTTTGTAGAAACCCATGAATCATCTTTTTCAAATTTAGATGGAGATAATTTTTCAGGACAGGGAGAATTTGATATAAATAACCCTTTACAAATTTCCCCCTTTGAAGACATTGAGTTGCATAAGAGAAAGACAAGGGGACAGGAGGAACAATTATGTTACCCCCTCAGAGGGAGAAAAAGAACAAACGGACAAAAAGAAAAGAGAAATAGAGGTGGGGGAAATTTATACCATAGATATACCTGTATGGACTACTAACTATTCTGATGGGTCCACCTTACATTGTTCTAGTGAGGTGATCCACTCCTTAGGCAGTTTTAATATATTTAATTGAAGTAGCCTTGAGATTTTACCAATGCATTTTTCTAGCTTCAAAAAGGGATTAACATTTGTTCCTACAAAAAACATGAATATTAGTGAACTTTTGATAGACAAGAAGTGTTTTATTCAAAAGTTAAATTTTGAGGTGTTGTATGGGGAAAACACCAATGCAGATTATGACAACATTTGAAAAAAGAGTGTATATGTCAAAGGAAAAAACTTCAAAGACCAATGCACGTAAGTTTCAGATAAGGCACATTTAATAACTTGCTGCAAGGAGACAAAAACATGCAAATACAGTATTGTTCTACAGCAGATGTTACTCAGATTTTCTGCTGACATGACTGGATTTGTGAAAAACATTTTGAGAAAAACAACCTGGCCTTGGTGGGCTCTAGCCCGTTACAAGCTTCTATTGTGTAGTTCTAATGGGTCCGCTACAGAATCCTGAAAGCTCACAATCCCGAAGCCCAAAATCCTGAGACCAAAATCCTGAAAATTCAAAATCCCGAAAACCCAAAATCCTGAAACTCAAAATCCTGAAAACACAAATAATGCTAATATGTCACTATAAAGACACTTATATCTACCAACTGACCCTGACCCTAACCCTAACCCTAAGGTCCATCACTATCGCACACTCACCTGACCCGCGCCCTAACCCTAACTCACTTAAACCGCCCCAACCCCAATATTTGTCACTATTGCATACATGCCTAACCTGCGCCCTAACCCTAACTCACTTAAACCGCCCCTAACCCTAACATAAAACCAACCGCACACTTACCTGAACCCAACGCATGACCTAACACCACAGAGCTAACAATAGCAAAGCCACAATGACGTCAGTATGTCCATTTTGTGTTTTCAAGGTTTTGAGTTTCAGGATTTTGGGTTTTCGGGATTTTGAATTTTCGGGATTTTGGTCTCAGGATTTTGGGCTTCGGGATTTTGAGCTTTCGGGATTCTGTTCTAATACATGTGTTACATTTCAAGGTACTTTTCTAGCTTAGACACAAGCAAGTGCTGATTGCAGTTCATATTTTCAAGCAGTCTTTGTTCTGATTATCTATAGCTCCTGCAGCTGTGTATTTTCTCACAGCACAAGCGGAACTCCTTCTCTAAGTCTCATAACATTAATACAAGTGATACATCTATTCATTATTTTCCTGACACAAGCAGAAATTATCTGCTTCCCTGTAAATTTCCAAAGCATAAGCAAAGATTATAGCTGTGCATATTTCATGATAATACAAGGTTAGAAAGCTTCTGCAATTCATACAGATTTTATGCAGTGTGAAATAGAATAAATGTGTTAACCCTTTTCAAGCCTTAAATGCACTAAGCATATTACTAATACATACACTAATACATATTTTTCTGACATTTCCCCCCTTTTAATACTTTTATTCTACTTTCAAAATAAGCATAAACAGTTTTTTTCTTCTCCTAACCTCTTCCCACTTAGGATTTGCAGTTAAGAGAGTCATTCAATTTAAACTTATGAAAGCATTTTCAATCTTTTAACAGTTCTTCAATCTCAGTACTTTGATATAAGGTTTCAGAAACTGACATGTCTATAAAGTCTTTAATCAGTCTTTTTATGCTAGGGATGCCACAGCAAACACATACTCCCAGTAGGATCATTCCTACACAAATAGCAATCAGAATGTTCATTAGGATAGTACCCCACCCCCCAAACCATTTCTGGAAAAAGTCCATCAGTGAGTTTGGTCCTGGTTTGGTCATGTCTGACACTTGCTGAATTACCTCAAGGTGATTGTCTATCTCGTGTTTATGGTCAGGAATATATGAACAGCACTCCTCCTGGATTAAAGCACAAGTACCACCTCTCACCGCTAGGGTGAAGTCGAGAGCCATGCGGTTTTGAAGCACTACAGTTCTTATGGCATTCAGTTCATCAGTCACCAATTCGAGAGCGGAAAAAGTTGCATTACTCATTACTTCAAGAAGTTTAGACAGTTTTCTCGGCTCCCAAATCGATTTTGCTGCTCCATATGTTGGTAATATGCCTGCCCACGATATAACAGTATCAGTCAAGTCCATGTGTGTCAGTCCATCATCTATAGAATGATGGTTTTTCCAGCACGCATCAATTTGCCCTACTGGATTTACAGGTTTCTTGACGGGTTTCTTGTCGACCTCTTGGACATTCTGAATCTTTCCTCGAGGCAATACTGCAGTGTGTCGTATGGCCGGAACCAGGTAGCCCAAAAAACAACTGCTAGACCAATTCTCAGGTAACCACTTGTATGCCTTTCTGCCACATACAAAATAACAATCCTCTAATTTAGTAGTGACTTTACTATGAATATACATTTGTCCTGCATGAAACATTTTTCTATCAATTATAGACAGTTGTTTATAGAGAACAGAATTATGTTTTACTTCATCAATTGTATTTGCATCAATTCAAGAAATGAATCATAGTTTGTATTACAATAAGAACCTGCATTGTTAGCTTTAGTGTAACATTTATAAGGAACAGTCACATTGCAATTGCTCCAACCCACCTGAACAGTATCATTTTTATAAAAACACACAGTTCCCTTTTGTGGAATAGACAAGTGCAATGCAATTTTATCTTGTGATGTAAATCAAGTTTTCCCAGGTCTTGTTGACCCTAGGGGGACTGTAGTCATTAATAACCCCCCGTATGCTGTCAGCAAAGCTGTGCAAATCCAGCAATTCGAAACATTGAAAGTCTCAGCATACACATATTTAATTGCCTGCTAAGTGTTGAAATTTGGGTGCCAGTCTATGAGTAATGCTTCACGTTTATTCAGTTTAGTTTGTGTGGCTGGAAAAAGGAATGGCCACAACAAAAAGATTATTGTCACTAGTACAGTTAACAGGATGATTATGCAATACTTCTGAGGAAATGGTTGTTCTGCATTCCTGTTTTTTCTGGATTCTATCATCTTGCTCTTGACATGTGACAAGATTTTTGTCCGGTTCAAAGTTCTTAACTAGTTTGCAGTGCGTTAGGTGGATCCATGAGGCACGATCTTGACTGCAGTGGGTGTCGACAGAAGCACTTGATATGGACCTTCCCACTTTGGTGATGTCCAATTCTTCTTTTTTATTGTCTTCACCCAGATCCAGGTTCCTGGAACCACTGCCACTTCTAAGGGTCTGGTTTGTTCTTTATCTGAAACAGAATTTGACTGCAACAGATGTTTAGAATTCAACAAATTTCTCATATACTCTGCTAGTGTACAGTCGGCTTCCTGGTCTGCAGGCATGAGAAGTTTCCACTGAGGTATATAATAAGCCCTTCCAAATAGTTTCTCAAAAGGAGTCAATCCTTTTGCATTTGGAACAGTTCTCATACTCAACAGTGCCAGGGGCAGACAGTACACCCAATTTCTCTTTGTTTCTGCTATTAACTTTCTTAGCTTACTCTTTAAAATCCCATTATGCCTCTCAACTAACCCTGCAGATTGCGGATGATATGCACAATGATTCTTTAAAGAAATACCAAAATGCTTACTTAGCTGTTGTATGGTTTGGTTTACAAAGTGTGTACTGTTGTCACTGTAGATCCTTTCCAGAATGCCGAATCTAGGGATGATTTCTTTAATGAGGATTTTTGCTACGGTAGCCGCATCTGGATTTTTAGTCGGAAAGGCTTCCACCCATCTGGAAAACATATCTATAATGACAAGACAATACTTCTTATTTTCACATTTGTTCAATTCTATGAAATCCATACAGATAGTATGAAACTGATACGGTGGTATAGGGAAACTCCTTTGCTTGGGCTTTAATGCCCCTTGTGCATGATGTTTGTTACAAACGTGGCACATTAAACAAAATTTTTTAGAGTAGTTTAAGAATCCATATGTCGTGAACACTCAGTTCACCAGCTGTACCATCCCCCCTGTTGAGACATGGCATTGCCCATGGCTCAACAAAGCTGCATATCTAAACAAATTAGATGGTAATATCGGTTTCCCTTCTTTAGAGATGTACAGCCCCTTTTCGAGAATTGCTCCTTGTCTTACCCATCTTTGTTTTTCAGCCTGCGTAGTAAGTGCCTGCATTGTCTTTAACATTTCTAAGTCTAAAATCTCAGAGGGTTGTAATTCCTCATTCAAAAGAAACACTTCTGAAGCTGCCTGTTTTGCAGCTGTATCAGCTCTTGCATTACCTTTTGAAATCCTATCCTGTTGCTTGGTATGAGCTGTGCATTTACAAATAGCTACTTTCTGAGGTAACTGAATAGATTCTAAAAGATCTAAAATAAACTGTGCATGATTGATTGGTTTGCCAGTAGATGTTATCATTCCTCGATTTTTCCACTGTTGCGCAAAAACATGTACAGTAGAAAAAGCGTACTGGCTGTCAGTAAAAATATTCACACATTTACCCTTTGCTAAGATACATGCCCATGTCAAGGCAATCAATTCTGCTGCCTGTGCAGATAAATTGTGTGGTAAAGGTTTCACTTCTATAATCTCAGTATCAGAAACTACTGCATGTCCTACTAGGTTCTGTCCTGCAGGACCCCTTTTCCACGAGCCATCCACGTAGTATGTCACCTCGGCATCATCCAAGGGAACATCCGTGAGATCTTTTCTAGGCAGTGTCTTTTGCTCAATCACCTGCAGGCAGCTGTGTGGTGTGCCATCTGCAGTGGTTGGGAGCAAGGTAGAAGGTTTCAAAGCCATGCATCATTCAATTGTCATATGAGGTTGGCTCAACAATATAGTCATACAGGAAAGATGCCTAGCAGGGGAAAGATATGCTACCTTCTCTTGCAGTAAAATAATCGTAACTTCATGAGGCACTCTCAAAGTGAGAGGGTGGAATAAAACTACTGAGGCTGAAGCCTGTACTGCCATTGCAGCTGCAACTACTGCTTGTACACAGTGGGGTAAAGACCATGCCACTGGGTCTAGTTGTGATGAATAATAAGCAATAGGGCATTGCTTGTCCCCATGCTGCTGTGTTAACACTGATGTCATATAACCTTGCTTACAATCTACAGTTTGGAAAAAATGTTTATGATAGTTTGGTAATCCTAAAACTAATGAGGATGCTGTTAACTGTTTCAGTTTGCAGAAAGCAGATTCTGCTTCTGGTGTCCATTGTAACAAATCCTGTGCTGCCATAGGCTTTTTATATATCAGGTTAGTCACCGGTGCAGATTCCAAGGCATAGTTTGGAATCCAGTTCCGGCAAAAGTTAGTCGCACCCAGGAAGGACATCATTTCCTTCTTAGTAGTGGCTTTTGGTGCTTGCAAAATTGCTATTTTTCTGTCCTCATCTAATGTCCTACCCTCTTTGGATATTACATATCCTAGGTATTTAACTTGTTTTTTCCAAAGCTGTAGTTTATTTTTGTTTACCTTATGTCCTTCAGGGGCTAGAAATTGTAATAGCACTATGGTATCTTCTTTGCAATCTTGCTGGGTGGGGGCCGCCAGCAGGATATCATCAACATAAAGTAAAATCTGACTGCCTCTTGGTGGGGTAAATCCCACCAAATTGCTTGCAATTTCTTGTGAGAATATCTTTGGACTTTCACAATATCCCTGTGGTAGTCACATATATGTATACCTTTTCCCCTGAAATGTGAATGCAAACCAATATTGGCTGTCAGGGTGTATCAGTATCGAAAAGAACGCATTGCTGATATCTACCACAGAAAAATATTGCTGTTGAGGTTTTAAATCATTTAACAGGGTGTGTGGGTCTGGCACTGTAGGTGCCCTTGGTATTACTGCGTCATTTACAGCTTGTAAATCTTGGACCATACGCCATTCTCCATTCACTTTCTTAACAGGAAATAAGGGTGTGTTACATGGTGAATCAGGAGATTCCACCAGCACCCCTTCCTTAAGTAAAGCTGCTATAATAGGTTTGATTCCTACATCTGCATCTTTTCTTAAGGGATACTGTCTTTTCTGTGGTCTAAATGCTGGCCTGATAGTAACTGGTCCTGCTGTACGAATAAGTCCTACATCTGACTTTCCTGTTTACCAAAGAATTTCTAGTATATTCTGTAAGGCATTCGCTTCCTCCTTTAATAGGAGTGCTAATCAGCTATCCTTGCTAGACTGCAAGTGCACAGCTGGGTGGGTCTGAGTTATCCAATTCAGCTTCTGCATTTGTATTCCCTGTTCTGACAGTTCTAACTCTGTCTGCTTTTCCCATCTCGTGACTTTTTCTCCTAAGTCTACCCACTTTACATTCTTGTCCTTAGTTAAGCTAACATGTGGTAATTGATTGGATTTATAGAGTGCAAAGAACTCCTGGGGCAATGAACAGCTGGCTACACTGTTCCCTTCCATTTCCCAGTACAGATTTCGTAATATCAATCTGTTTGCATGATTTCTAAACAATACTTGCTCATACTCCTTCTCAAGTCCTGGTGTGTTACAATAATACAGAGTACAGTGCAACAAATGTTGTTTATCAATGGCAAGGGAGGGGGAACTTGCTGATGGCTACATTCATCAACTCTTCAGTCACTGCCCCTGGACCAGTCGTAACCAAGTCCTGGCTGTACCATCACAACATTTCACCCTCCGATTGCACTGCAAAGGCATCAATTTGTCACTGTGCTTCCATACCCTGCATAGTTGGAACTACTGCTATACCAAATAGCTGCATAAGGTCTCTGTCCAAGAGGTTTACTGGGCATTTTGCGGAAACAACAATTTTGCTTTTCTGGGTCAATCCTGAAACAGGATCAGTTATTGCAATATTATGGGAGAGGAGCTCCCGATACAGCTGTCCATTAGCTGCTTTCACTAGTATGTAATCAGGTGACTCTGAATTCTCTGGCAGTTTGGAGGGATGTATCCGGGTCCGTGATGCCCCTGAGTCACACAAAAATTTGACTTCCCTCCCTTCCACCAAGAGTGTAACTTCTGGTTTTGTGTCTGATAAATAGAGCTCTAAGCTCAATAAAGCTAAATCCAATATTTCATTTTCTTCACTATTAACTCCCTGCACTTCCTCTACTCCTTCTGTCACATCCTCTACTCCTTCTATCACGTTCTCATTTGTCCTTTCTCTGCTATCTCCTTCTAGTGATTCTTGACTATCATATAGTCAGTCCTCACCCTCCTTGTCTTCCGTGGTTGTCTTCCTGTTTTTCTTGCAATCCCTTGCCAAGTGTCCCTTTTTACCACATTTAAAACATTCACCCCTTTTCTTTCGCCCTACAAAGTCCTCTGATCAGATTGTTTGTTTCCCTGGGCATTTCTCTTGCCCTTTTTCCCAGACTTTACTACATAAACTTCGGCTCTGTCTTCCACAGAAAATACTTGGGCTTTCTTTTTATTTTTGCTATTAAAATGCCTTTCGGCATGCCTAGCATATTCAAGTAATGACTGTAACCTGCTTGTATGATGATCTACCATGTGCTTTGTAAGAAAACTGCTTATGGGTGCAATGCTGCCTTTCAAAAATGCATTCTTTAACTGCTGCTCATATGGGGAATCTTGTGTCTGATCTTCATGAACCTGCATTCCACAATGGCTATTAAAACATTCTAACAGTCTGGCATAATATCTGTCAATAGTTTCACCTTCTTGTTGGATGCATTGATTAATGCAAGTCCAGTCTGCCCTAGGCTTCCATTTCTCAGAGATTCGGTCAACCTTTCACTCTGTTGTCTAACTCTGCGCTGCTATGTGGGAGGGGTCTGAGCGCAGCATCACAGGGATTCCAGTTGCCACTAATCATGTGCCAATCTGGTCCCACAATTTGTCTAACTACTTTTTCTACCTCTTCTCCGTTTAATTTATAACTTAGCCTCATTCCTTGTAAATCTTCTGAGAACTTTCTGAAATTAACTTTTGGATGGGGAATTCCCTCAGTGGCTTTCTGGATATCTTCCGGAGTCCAGGGTCTATACACTAGAATAGTTAAGTCCTGACCTTCTTGCCCTGCCTAAGGATTAGGTATTTCTATAAGTGGGCATATTTCTTCTTCACTCGTAGATCATGAATTCCTACCCATTTGATATAATTCAATGTCCCCTTTTGAGTTACCTGCCCGTGTTCGAGACCTGGTCTCGATGGGATCTCTAATAAACGTTTTTGCTTTCGTAATGTCTCTATTTTCAGTGACAGCAGGATATCATGGGAGTGGACTAACCTGTTCACGTGCTTCATATTCTGGTAAAGGAGGCGGAGGGGCTGATGCTATTACTAAGTTATTGACCTCCTTATCTAAAAACATTGCTTTTGATTTATTATTCTTTTGTTCCCTACGGTTTACCTCCTCAATCCACCTGTGAGCCTGAGGAATTCCTAATTAGTGCTGCTTTTTTACCCGACCTTTAAAATCGGTTTTAAGCTGTTTGACAAGTTTGATAAGCAAGGATTTTTCTAATTTACCATCAAATTCATACTTATTAACCCACTTTGAGTAGTATTTAATATTATAAGCACGCTGTGACTGCATGTATTTTGCGTCTTCGGTTAATGGCGGATTTTGGGGTCTTTTTGTGCAGTTATTACCCATTTTATTCTACCCTTTTTAATCATTATGTAACTCCTTATTTTTAACGTGGTACCACGGATTTTGTTATAGTCTCTTCAGAATGACTGCCTACCTACTCTGTTTTCCCTGATCTATGACAAGACAGTAATCTTTTCTGTCCCTGACTTGTAAAAATACAGTCCTGTCAAAAACAATACAAATCTAGTCCCTGATCTAAAACAGAAAAAAAGGTAGATTCACCTTACCTGAGCCTTTGTGATTGATCACCTGGTTCGTGAAAAACCCGTCCTTCAGTCGCGGATCAGAAAGTGGCTCGCCTCTTTCGTACGACAATTCAGTCGGAGGGCTTTTCAAAATAAGAAGAACCAATGTGGTTTCTTTCCCGTACGGTTTCAAGCCACCTGGCCTGTCTGATCCGAGGCGAAGTGAGGGTTTCCGGTCTGAAGGAGCAATCTGTCAAAGGAAAAAACTTCAAAGACCAATGCACGTAAGGTTCAGATAAGGCACATTTAATAACTTGCTGCAAGGAGACAAAAACATGCAAATACAGGATTTTGCCTAACTACTAACAGGAAGTATGCTATTCTTATACTGTTCTACAAGACATTGCCTTCTGTGGTTGACGTAATCAAACACAACTTTCAGTATTGTTCTACAGCAGATGTTACTCAGATTTTCTGCTGACATGACTGGATTTGTGAAAAACATTTTGAGAAAAACAACCTGGCCTTGGTGGGCTCTAGCCCGTTACAAGCTTCTATTGTGTAGTTCTAATACATGTGTTACATTTCAAGGTACTTTTCTAGCTTAGACACAAGCAAGTGCTGATTGCAGTTCATATTTTCAGTCTTTGTTCTGGTTATCTATAGCTCCTGCAGCTGTGTATTTTCTCACAGCACAAGCAGATCTCCTTGTCTAAGTCTCATAACATTAATACAAGTGATGCATCTATTCATTATTTTCCTGACACAAGCAGAAATTATCTGCTTCCCTGTAAATTTCCAAAGAATAAGCAAAGATTATAGCTGCTCATATTTCATAACAATACAAGGTTAGAAAGCTTCTGCAATTCATACAGATTTTATGCAGTGTGAAATAGAATAAATGTGTTAACCCTTTTCAAGCCTTAAATGCACTAAGCATATTACTAATACATACACTAATACATATTTTTTGACAGTATACAACCCCCACTCAACTCAGTGTTACATAATTTTGATTATTTAGTAGAGTCTGAATTCAGGCAGTATTTGAAGAAAATTTTAAATACTAAAAAGAATAAAATTATATAATCTCACAAATGAAGAAGATTTAGCATTGAGAGATTTAACCGACAACCCCAAAATAAGGATCATGAAACCTGACAAAGGGGGAGGGATTGTGATTATGGACCGCTGGATCTATGTTGGAAAAACAGTTGATTTATTAAACAGCAATGAGAGATATATTCAAATATCAAGAAATAAGATTAATGTTGCCTCCAGGAGAATAGGTCCTTGAAGATCACTACCTCGAGGGTGTATTGAAAGAAGTCACTTAGAATTCCTAAAGGTAACTAATCATTTAGTTCTGTCTATCTTTGGAATACCAAAAGTCCACAAGAATGTTCTTGATCCTCCTCTTAGGCCCATTGTAGCTGCTACAGTTTCAAAAAAGTATCCCTTAACAGTATATATACACAGAAAACTAAAATCTTTTCTTTATTTACACCAACATATTTTAATTGACTCTTGGGATTTTGGGGGTGGGGGGGTAAGTTAAAAATGATTACTACTCTGAAACCAGGCTCTTATTTACTGTTGATGTAACAGACTATTTTCTGTTATTTCCCCGATTTAGAGGTTCAGTGGTTTGAGGAAGTTGCTAAGGAATGTAATTTTATTAATGCGACTTACTTAAAACTTGTGGCTGAATTTATAGACATAGTCTTGGCTAATAATTTCATATATTTTGAGGGGGAATTTTACAAACCGGTCTATGGGGTAGCAATGGATGCTGCCTATGCCTTCCTGCTTGTTAACACGGCCCTTTAATACTTGGAAAACATTATATCTTTAATTCTGAATTTTTCAAGAATATTCCCCTTTACTTGAGGTTTTTGGATGATATATTTTTAATCTGGGATATCTCCAAAGGGGAACTTCATGAAATCCTAGGAAACATTAAAGGGACCAAATCATTTTTGAAATTCACTCATTACTTAGATGTTGATAAAATAAATTTTTTGGATGTAGCCATTATTAAAAATAATATAAACTGTAAATTCATCTCTAGAAGTTATAGAAAGAATACCTTTTTCAACTCTTACCTCCACTATAGTAGTGAACATCTTCCACCACCAAAAAAGGAATATAATTAAAGATCAAATGGTAACAGCAGCTCATATGACTTCATGATTTAATGATTTAGAAGATGAAATAAAATTGATAAAACATTTTATATGGAAAGAGATTATCCTATTTCTATCATTAACAAAACAGCAAGCAAAGCTTTACAGGGATGAGGTATAAAATATAAACCCTTATTGGGAGTGGATGGATTAGATGTTAAATCCTTGCTTTCAGATAGCTTAGTTTGTATGAATTACAACATGGTTTTTTTTGTTTAAGGTTTAATCAAGATTTTAAATATATACAGAACATTGTTAGAAAATATTGGGATATATTTTTGAAGATGCCTAACACTCTGGGTATATTTAAGACACCCCCCTACGTTTACACTTAAGAGGGGGCCTCATTTAAAAGACATGTTAGAGAAAGGGAGTAAGGTACCCACTGTAATTTTCAATAAATCTAAAAATGGAATATTTAAATGTGGCACTTGTAAACAGTGCCACTATATAGTACACTCAGAAAGGTTTTTAATTCCAGGAAGTTATTTTATTTTTAGAGCTAATAAGTATTTTAACCGTCACTCAAAAGGAGTTGTATATTTTGCATATTGTAAGGTTTGCTTCAAGTACTATGTAGGACAACCTGAGATATATCTTAGGAACAGAATTTAGGGGTATTGCAATGATATAAATTAAAAAAAGCATCCACTAATGACTTTGCAAGGCATGTGAGCGAATGCACGGAGAGTGAATTTCTTTTTTGGGTAGCTGAATAAGTTATTCCTAGTCAGGGGCAATGGGAAACGTTCTTGGAGTACAGTGAATTGTGGTGGCAGTTGAGACTGAATGTCACTGCCCCCTTAGACTAAATGATCAGGTTTCATTACTACCTATGTTGAGATTAAGGGCTGCCAAACTTTAAGGTATCTTTTCTAATAAAATCTTTATTTACTTCCCCACAAAACTTTTGTTCATTATTGTTTGTTTGTTTGTGTCTTTCGGCTTTTTCCCGGTTAGGGGTCCCCACAGCAGAACTCCGGTCCGCTAATGATTGGCAGTAGAGTTTTACATGCTGGCTTGCCGGGCCTAACGCACAGCCTTCAACGAAGGAACGTCCGTTCACACATGTCGCCACACAGAAGACGCTCTAACTGAGGATCGAACGGGCAACATCTAACTGTGAGGCGACAACGCTACCACAGCACCACCACCACAACTAGCCTTAATTTGGATTAATATTTTTATATTTCTTGCCCCCCAGACCCTAATTTAGAACAAAGATTAGTTTTAAATAGCTATCACTGTTTTTAACAGTTATTTTCATCATTTTAAGAATCGACATTGCAGCTGTAACATTTTAAACCAATTTGGCTTGTTTTTATATTAAATAGCATTTTAGGTAGAATGCATATTTACATGTTTGTTTTTAAAAAAAATGCCTATATTGTTCAATTGTGCCTAATTGGTGATTATAATTGCTTAATTGAATGATGCTTTTTATATAAGTAAGGTGGTTTTGTTGGGAATTGTAACAGTTCTGCTGATGTCTTGTTTGAGGAGATGAAATTGCTTATCTGATTGTGGTCTTTTCCATAAATTTGCTTGTATTTTCCATTCTTTGATGGTGGACCGATTCATTTCATTGATTTTGTGTTGACCAAGGTTTGCCTTCATTTAGTTTGAGTTTTGTTTCTTGGCAACTGTGGCTTGTTTGTTATTGGGATAATATCTACAATAAAAACAAATGTTTCAATAGCACTGACTGCTATGGAGTCCAGAAGTGGGGGCTTAATATTTTTGCTTGCAAGGTGAAAGTTAAACTATGTTTTAATAACTGAGCTCTGATGCTTTTATTAGTATTTTTCAGGATAAAGAGGGAGCTGTAGCAGATATATGAGAAGTCATTGTCAAGGAACTTAAGAAAATGAATGAGGATAACATGTAGCTATATGATGTGATACCCAATTAGCATGTATGCTTCTGAAACATAGCTTTACAAGTGTCACTGGAAAAGTGTTCAGAGCTAACAGTCTGCAGTGCCTTGGTGCTTCTTTGATTCTGTATGCTTTCATATCTTATTTGTCAACTTAGGAATGCTTAAGGCAAAATGTAGTAGGCAAAATAAACTTAGCCATTAATCCTCCCCCAATCTACTCTACCTTGATATGACTAAAGGAGTTTGTTATCTGGCAGCTCTTTAAGCACAACGACTGAGTCCTGCTGCCTCTTTCTTCCATTTTGTATGAGAAGAGGAGTAGGGAGAATGAGAGTGACTTGATATTTAGTGCCTAGGGATAGTGCCTGCATTTAGATATGTGTTCTCATTAAATATTTAACAGGGGAGGAAAGAAAAAGAAATGTCAAAGGAAGCTAATGAGAACACAACAGTAGATTCTTCTGGCTGATGGAGGTATACCTTTGTGGTCTCTATAGTAACTTGGGCATCAGTGCTACCAAATTTGGTCAGTGGAAACCACAGGATGATGCTGCATGTGAGCCTGAGCTGCCACCTTGCAAGGTGCAAGGAGGTTCATGCGCATAGCAGCATGGTTTATTCTCCATGTTTTGAAAGTTAGATTCATAGGTAAGTACTAGGCGATCAGTCTGCAGACCATTTCAGGCCTAGACAAAAAATCCTATTTAAAATGTCCTTCTAGACTCTAGGAGGGCAAGACAAGATAGACCAGTGGAGAATTTGTGACTGTCCATCCAATTATCACAGTTTACCTTGAAGGCAGCAAAGGTGTTGCTTTGTTTGGCATTTACTGGAAGTTTATTCCAATGGAAAGAAATGCATTAGGACACGAATCTATCACTGCAACATGTCTTATTTATCTTCTGGTGAAGGTTTAACACTTTCAAACAAGTATTTGAGGTAGTATTAGTTCTGCAAAGGAATGGGAGGTCAAATAGAGTGGAGTCTTTCTTGTCATGAAATGCTAGGCATAGATCTCCCCCAGACGAGTCTGTAAGAGACTAAGAACAGAGAAAGGCAACTGGTCTTTTTACTTATAAATCTCTGATGTCTGGCAAGTTGGATGATATGTTTAGATAAATACATGCCAAAATATGCATTATATTCAATAATAGGTCTGATAAGATGCGCGTAAAGGGGAATCTAGACTGCTTTATATCTAATGGAGAAATAAATGAAATAAATAAATGCAATTAAAAAAATGAGTTTGAAAATGAAATGAGTCAGTCAAAAGACTTCTCAAACTACTGTGGAAACAAGATGATCAAATGATAAGGAATTATTTACAAGAGTGCCCAGATCCTTTACAACAGTGTCTGATTGGTCAGGGTGTATCTCCAATATGGTAACAAAACCGACTTGTTTACCAAAATGAACTATGCTACATTTTTTTTTTAAATTTACTTTGAGACCATTGTCTTTGCATCCATTGTTAACGTGGTATAACCTGTGTTGAGCAATTGTGAGTTAGCTGAAGATTGAACAACACCCAGTTTACAGTTGTCTGCATATTTAGTTAACCATAGCCCAGAATGGTGGCTTTAAAGTCGAAGAAACAGATGCCAGATAGTAGTGGGCCTAAAACTGAGTCCTGTGGTACACCTCTGGTAATTTTGTTGCTTTCAGAAGTGGCACCTGTTACTCAAACCACATGGGTTCTGCCAAGCAACCAGTTAGCAATCCAACTCACAATATAAGGATTTACATTCAGATTTACAACTTTATCAATAAAGACTGCATGGGGAATAGTGTCACAGGCCATGGTCAGGTCTAGACATGCTGTATGCACTGCATAACCACCATGCACTGCTTCAGTTACTTTTTCAAATAAATTAATGAGGTTAAAGAGGCAAGAACTTCCTTTGACAAAGCCAGATTGATGAAGTCCAGGGTTAAAAGATTGTCAATGTCCAGACTAATGATGTCTGATATAATGTGCTCCATAGCTTTACATATGAGGTTAGTGAGACTAACGGGTCTATAGTTATCAGGGACTGTGATTGGGCCACCTTTGTGTAATGGCATTACAATAGTCATTTTTCAGGCTTCAGGAATGTAACCAGTGGAGAGGCTTAGATAAAACAGCTTAAGTAGAGGTTAAGAAAGGCCATATTTGACACAGAAATTAGGCAACCTGGTATCTTGTCAGGGGCAATGGTTGAAGTATTTTTAGTTTTTGAGAGGGCTGAGAGAACCTGCTCCATAGGATCTCAGGATCATAGGAAGTTATTAGGCTATTGGCCATGAGGCCCTTATAAGCCAAGCCAAGGGTTTAGCCCATGTTTAGACAAGTCAGCACCCAAAGCCCCTGTTCAGCAGTGACACGGGTGGAATCCCAGCAGTGTATTTTCTGTTTCCCATCCAGTTATCCAGGTTGCGCTTGAAAAGGGACAATGAGGTACTCTGCTTGACGTGGAGAGGAAGTCTATTCCACAGATGGGGGAGTCTCTGGGACACAAATCTGTCCCACCAAGTCCTATTGATGTCACAGACCAGGTTGAGGTCATGCATGTAGGTTACTCGAGTGGAGCTTGACTTGCAGATATGCAGTAGTCCCATCAAGGCAGGGTCTGAGATTGCTTTGTATGCCAGACAGAGGTCACCTCTGAAGAGTCTGTAGGAGACTGAGTAGAGGGACAGGGCCTTTAGCCTATCTGTGTAGGGAAGATGTTTGAGGCCCTGGACTCTTCTGGTGAGGAGCCACTGTGGTCTCTCCAGCTGCTGCATGTGTTTTGCAAGGTACATACCAAAGGGGGCATTTTATTCAATAACTCGCCTTATAAGGGAAGAATACAGGGAAGTTATGACCTCCTTATCCCTGGATGAGATACCCTTTCTTATGAGGTGCACCATATAAAAAGCTTTCCGTACAATGGAAGCAACATGGTGGTCAAAAGTCAGGTTGCTATCAACTTGGGTGCCCAAATCCCTCATGACTGATTGCGTGCTTAGGGCATTTTTAATGTGATAATATGTGGGGACATCACTCTCCCATAAGGGGGTGATGATGAATTTTCTGTTATTCAGCTTGAGGCCATGTTTCTGCTACCGGTTATTTGTTTGGGTGAGACCTTCTTGGAGGACATCCACATCACTTGGGGAATCAATGACCACATCCAGCTTGCAGTCATCTGCAAACTTGGCCAGCCATAGCCCACTGGTTTTGGCCTGCACCTCAGAGAAGTCCATCCCAAATAACAGAGGCCTCAAGACCGATCCCTGTGGTACGCTGCTCATTACAGATCGACTGCCTGAGGTGGCTTCCTCTATTTTGATTAGGTGAGTTTTATCAGTGAGCCAGTTTGCTATCCATCTGATAACATATGGATTGATACCTAGTTGAGAGAGTTTGTCTACTATGCCTGTGTGGGGAATAGTGTTGAAGGCCTTGGCCAGGTCAAGGTAGGTGGTGTGCACCATCTTCCCTTCGTCCATGGCTTTGATGACTGTCTCAAAGAAGTCAACCAGATTTAAGAGACATGACCTCCTCTTGACAAAGCCAAACTATATGGGGTCGAGTGTTTGGAGATTGCCAATGTCCCTGTTAATATGGTCCATGATAATCCTTTCCATGGCCTTGCAGATTCCATAGCAATTTAAATGGGTGGCTGGGATTGTAGAACTTCTAGATTAGCTATAACTGGGGTGGAGCAAAATTTCTACTAAATTTGTTAGCTAGGATATTAGCTATTTCCTTTGGGTCAAAGAGTGCATTACTATTGTTGATTAGCTCTGAACATTATTGGGTGTTATTTCTTAACTGACATAGTTAAAAAAGTTTTGCAATTATTGTGAGTTTTAGAGGCTATTTTAAGTTCATACTCTGTTATTAGCTTCCTAAAAGTTCCCTCTAGCTCTTTGTTAGTTTTCCTTAGTGTGCTCTTAAGGTAGGTAGAATGATGCCTCTTATAAGCATTAAGCAGTTTCTTTCTATTATTATATAATTTAGTTGTACAAGTATTCCCCCACAGAGATTTGTTTTAAATTTCTCATTTCATCTGTTGCGGATTGGGAATGCCTTATCAATACAACTGTTTAAATGGGAGTAAAATTCAGAGGCATAGGTAACAGCTTTAGTAATGGGATCATTCAGAGAAGGATTACAGCAAAATTAATCCCTCATTGGTTAGGATTCTGCTAAATATTGAAGATACAAGTAACCACAATAAAGGAAAGTAGGGCTGTAAATTCACAAGGGCCTGAGATAGGAGAAAGCAGAGGTAGCATAATATTCCTTTGTGGAATATCTTGGGAGGATATATTTTAATCTGTGAGAAGTTTTATAGTTGCTTATTGGGGAAGTGGAATAAGGGAAAGCAACAAAGGCGGGAACTAAAGTAGATATTTAGTGTGCTTAAAAACTGGGAGACTAGATGGAGACTTTAAAGGTTATGAGTTGGAATATAAACAAATTAATACATCCAATAAAATGGGTTAGGATAATTAAGGCTATCAAAAAATAGCTTTACAAGAAACACATTTACTGAAAATGAGCATCGTAAACTTAAGAGGGGGTGTTTGCAGGAGTAAGCACTAGGTGGAGTGCAAAGAAAAGGGGCAGCCATTTTGATTCAACTGCTTTGCCAGTGGAGATGCAAGAACAGCTAGAACAGTTAAAAGCTCCTCAAGACTGTTTTGTAGGTTTAAAGGGAGACTGCAGGAGAGTTAACTCATTCCCTCCATTGGAGTTCTGGACGTTTGCACTGTAACTTCCAATGGACAGACTCTAAGCTTTTTGATAGAATCAAATTATGTCCTCACATTTCAAATAAATGTTCATATCTCTGGAACCATAGTGGTTGATAAAGAAGTGTAAATGACAAACTTTTCAGCACAAACTGTTTTTATATTGGTGGTATTCTTTTGGTTCCAGGTCTTAAAAAGGATTTTATAAGTCACAGTAAACACAGTAACTATTAAGTTTTTAACATCTTGTTAACAACTTACACTATTTCAGCAATGACTCAAGTTACACACATATTATCAGAAACATTATATTCACCCAACACAGTGCTTTCATATGAAGCTAAGCAGCTCTGTTTGTGCTACTTAGATGCTGAGATATTTTGAAAAACATGACATTTATGACAATAAAAATAAATATTATATGAACGACAATTAATGTATCTTTACCTGAACAAGACAGAGGTAAAATATCAATAGAGTTGTGTTTGCCACTATGTAAGCTTTAAGATGAAATCTATTAATACTTTATATGTAGCATGGCTTTGGAATTACTGATGCAAATATGAACAAGTAAGTATTGATGCCCAGAGGGATCAGTAGGATGTAACTGCAGAAACACCTAGAGGCATCACCTGGTTATAATGAGTTAAATTAATAATATTTTGGGTTTATCTACTGCAGGTTCAAACACTGGCCAGTTTAGATGGATACTTATACAGGTTATGTTTTTACTAATAATTTTTGATATTATGGGAGACTGGAATCCAAAGTTCAGGGAGGGTAATGTGAATAAATTTACTGGTAGATATAAACTAAGTTGAACTGAGAAATTCTGTAGGAGGTGCTTGTGTTATCTGTCACTTGCAGATGTATGGATTTTGTTTGACGGATAACAGGATGACAAAAGGTTTACCTGTTGTTCCCCAAGGCATGACATATGGTCAAGGTTCAATAAGATATTCATGGATGCTGAATACACTTGTAGAATAGAAAGATTTAAGATGGAGGAAATAATATTCTCTGCCCATGTGGCCATACAGATTAAGATGTATGTGGAGGGTAGGGAGAAAAAGGCAAGGTAATGAAAATTTGTAACTTATTTAATGGCAAATACACAGTTTATTGAGTGGTTAAAGGAAGCTTTAATTACTTTACTAGTGCAACAAGTCAAAATTACAATTAAAAGTTTGGATGAATGTAGGAGGGTCATACGGGAGTGATAGTTAATCTTTCAAATAAGACTCAGCAGAATGAGTAAGTAATTAAGGGAATTGCAGGGGTTTTCTAACTTGTCTTCAGATAACCAGTGTGAACTCGGATGGATTAAGGATGGCCTTCAGAATTATATTGATGAAAATTTGAATTTTCAAAAGGATTACAATAAAAGGAATTTATTTTGCAAATATCCCAAAACCATTAAAATCTTAAGCTGCATGACTAAAGCAGCATACATTGGAAAGAGCTATATTTAAATTAGAAAGAGTTCAATCAGATAAAATTGTGATATTAAGGATATGCTGGACATGTTAACAGATTATTACCGGGATTTATGCACAAGGCAGGATGGGGAGTAGATGGAATAAGCAGGTTAAGATGTGTTTGCATGGACTGACACTGCCACAATGGCAAGAAAGTAAGTGGAGTGCCTCATCCAAGTAATATGTATGGTGGTAAGATGCCTGGGACAGGAGGGTAATCCCAATGAGATTTGGAGAAACCCATAAATAAATTATAGTTGCAATTACTGAACAAGGTTTTGAAAAACAATGAGGTTCTCAGGGGAAATGTAGGGATACTGGTTATTTTAAAGGAGAGTACGAATTTGAGTGTTCCTTCCTCCTGCAGACCCATCTCAATTTTAAGACACAGCTACAAAGGTTACTTGGCAGTTCGTGTTTATAAAAAGATAAAAATGTTACCAGGACTGATCCTTTTAGATCAGTATTGGTTTGTGTGAGAAAAGTACAAATTCTGATAATATACTAAGGACATTAATGATCATTCAAAATGCATAGGTGACTAGAACCCCAATGACTATGGTTTGTTTAGATGCAGAGAATACACTTGATAAACTGAAGTGGAAATATTTGTTCACCCAGTTGAAAGTTAGGTGTTTCTGCAAAACGTTTTTAAATATGTTGTGAGAAGTCTACCAAAATGCTGTTACCTATTTTAAAATTATGGTTCAGTTGTCAGATGAATTACTGTTGTCAAAGAATACCAGACAGGGCCACCATCTCTCATGACTTCCCTTTACATTTTAAGCCAAAACTCTGGTTATTAAAATCAGATATTCTATTATTTAGGGGAATGGGTGTTGGAAGATTCAACTAAAATCCATACATGAAAGCTGTACAGATTGTAAATTATGTTAGGTGCCATGAGGTGTGTATACTTCTAGTTGGAAGGATATGTTGATTGAAGTTTCCTTTTATAGCAGGCACAGATTTGCTAAAAATATTCTTGGGAGCAAAAAATGAGGAGATTCCTCAGCTGATAATGGAAACATTAGGAAGTGAACTTCAAATGTTGTTAGCAAATAAGGCCTTGAAGGAATAGATTCCAGTATTTTTCTGGACTAGAGCAACAAAAGAGGAAAAGTGGAATGGAAGTGTGTTTAGGTATTATAGAAACAAGGCTAGAAAGGCATGTCACTCATCAAGTCGTACAGGATGGGAAACCTATTACTTGGCATGTCATTCAGAGACATTTGCAACTTCCACAGCAGGTAATATTGGATTTTGATGCTTAATTAGTAGAATGTAAATCCAAAACAGGACCAAACAGACTTAGTTGGGTGGATTCATGAACTTAGGCAATGACATGTATTATGTAAGGAGTTGATCTACAGGGCATATAGAATGCTTAATGTGTTAAAAATAATTTATTCGAAATTTAAGAACCGATGGGAAAATTTTCTAGATTAGTTTATACATTTTGGAATCTGGATGCAAGCATGCTTAATGGAAGGGCAGGCAACAAAACGTGTTGAAATCTTGTATTTTCATAAGGAGGTGCCTCGAAAAATAATTTTAGACTCTGACTCTCTTACATTACCTACCTGACTTCCACTCTGGCAAGGTTAACAATAATATTTCCAGCAGTAAAGAGTTGATTGGCTCCATGTGTTTTGGATGTACCTGAGTTTTCAAGAATTGTGTAAAGATTTGTAAAGGATAATAGGTGACATATTTAGACTTAGAATTCAACTTACAGTGGGTATTTACTTTTTCGTGATCTGTGATGAGGGAGGCTTGCTCACAAGGCTGCTTTGTTGTGGGTATTGCTACTGCTTGTTATTGCCCAGAAGTACAACTCAGGGGAATCCCTGGTATTAGCAAAAATACAGACATGGTTGAGGAAGTAATAGAAGATGTGGAGAGATTGGTGAGTCAGGAGTTAGGCAAAAGTTTATAAATAAATAGATATTATCGATGCAGTTTCTGGATAATAGGGATTGTGGTGGGGCGAATCGTAATTGATAAAAAGGAAGTGAAAAGATTAGAGGCTACAGGACTAACATACAAGAAAGAAGATGTTTTCATCTCCCCTCCCACTCTGAGATGGGCTATTGCCACATGTATAACTCAGTGTTCTGTTGGTGTAAAGTAGTGATAACCCTCAGATATGGAGAAGGCTCCTTGAAATTAGTTATTGTATTTTCAAATGTATAAAATAATTGAAGTCTTGGTCTGTCAGCTATAATGCATGTGATTGATTCTACAACATTCTGCTTTGTATATTGTTGTGAACATCTCTTTGCTATTTGCTTATTGTATTAAGTTTTAAATGTTGTTGTATCTTTCGGCTTTTCCCGGTTAGGGTTCGCCACAGCGGAATTCTGGTCCGCTAATGATTGGCAGTAGATTTTTACATACCGAGTTGCCAGCCCTGATGCACAACCTTCAACGAAGGTACGCCCATTCACGCATGTCTCCACACAGAAGATGCTTTAGCTGAGAATTGAACAGGACAACGTCTTACTGTGAGGTGACAACGCTACCGCAGCACCACCACCGCAGTTACATATTAAGTTTTAAATATGTTGTTCAATAACGTTATGCTAAGAAAAATAATAAAAATAATACACACTGCATGGTAAAAAGGGGTATGTATCAAGCCAAAATGTAAGCATATATTATGTGACTTGAATGTGCCAATACAGAAGTCTCATGGAGGATTGGAATGGCAACAGCAAATAGCATCTTAAACATAGTAGATTAACTAGCAAAATAGGAATATTTTGAAGACAAATGCTCCATTGTCCTAGAGGATAGTATGTCTCTGTATTTAATTATTTTAGTTAAGGATGGTGATGGGACCAAGCCCCCATTTGAAAAAATCTCCTTTTTTTGGAAGAAATATAAGTTATTAAGCTGTTGTAGCTGGACTAACAGTTCCATAATTCTTGCAACAAATCTAGACATGGAGAAGTGAGGAAATGAAACAAGAATAACAGACAGTTCAAAATGGCAGAGACATGGAAGAAGAAAGATGCTGGATGCACAAAGATGAAGGTACTGCAGTGGTGGTGCTCCGGTAGCGTTGTCACCTCACAGTAAGACATTGTCCTGTTCGATTCTTAGCTAGAGCATCTTCTGTGTGGAGACATGAGTGAATGGGTGTACCATCGTTGAAGATTGTGCGTCAGAGCTGGCAACTTGACATGTAAAAACCTACTGCCAATCATTTGCGGACCTGAGTTCCACTGTGGCGACCCCTAACCAGGAAAAGCCGAAAAACACAACAACAAATTAGAGCACTGCTGCACAGGGCATGTTGTACATATGAAGTTATTAGAACACTGCTCTACAGGGCATATTTTACACATGAATATATTAGAGCACTACCGCACAGAGAATATTGTACATATGAAGGTATTAGAATGCTGCAGCACAGGGCATATTGTGCATATGAAGTTATTAGAACACTGCTGCACAGGGCATATTGTGCATAAAACAGCATGGCTCAATAGAAAGATAAAATGCAGATGGATGTGAGTTTAGCAGTTCCTATATGTGCATGCAGACCAGGAGCATGGCATAATAAATATTACAAAGGCCACACAGATCAAAAACACAGACATTTTGCTACTGAATTCTTGCATGAAAAAACTGTTAAAGGAGTTTTGAGAGTTAATGATACTGGAAGCTAAGATGGATCTGGGTTCTCTCATATTACTATACTAACATGGCAGTGAACCATGTAGGGCATGGTACTCCTGATGTGCCATCCTTTGGGTAGCATTTTAAAGCCATCCCCTACCTACCTGTTCTAGTGGTAGTTTAGTTTAATTGTAAAGGTCAATAATTTCACAAAGGGCCTAAAGTTTACCACAGAATCCAGTGATGGTTGTCCAGTTTTAGAAAGGAAGCTGGCTTGCCCAGAAGAAATGGACCAAAGCACATAATGGACTTGCCCATTTAAAATAATTCCAATAAATGAACTAGAGGATGGGGACCTGTAATCTTTAACTAATTTACCAAACATGACATGAACCAGAAAGATACGGTAGTGTATGAATGTGTATGAGTGACTAAGTATGTGTGAGTGGCCAGGCACTAATGTGCTCTACTGCTTGTGTGTGTGTGTGTGTGTGTGTGTGTGTGTGTGTGTGTGTGTGTGTGTGTGTGTGTGTGTGTGTGTGTGTGTGTGTGTGTGTGTGTGTGTGTGTGTGTGTGTGTGTGTGTGTGTGTGTGTGTGTGTGTGTGTGTGTGTGTGTGTGTGTGTGTGCATTTATGTGAGAAGCAGGCAGACAGACAGAATCAGAGGTTATCAAATTTGATGTTACTGTCTAACATAAGGTATATGAACTCCAACCTGCTCAAAGACGATAAACATGCAGTATTAGTAGTATCAAGGAATTGAAAATGTGAACATTTTCAGTGGTTGGTCTATGAAAGTGCAAGCTAAGTGTATGTTATTCGTCAAGGATGCAGAAGCTCACCCGGGACTGGAATTTATAACAGTGGTATTGCATTACTTGTTAGCAGTTAGTTTGTAGTCAGTGTATCAGAGATACTGCAGTAGTAAGTGGTAAGCAGAAAGGAGAGTCAAACCAGGGTTAGCCCACTGCAGTGTACGTTAAGACATTGCTTATTAGGAAACACTTAACAGGTGAGAACATCTTAGGGAGTGCTGTTTGTACTGCTATAAGAGGAGAAGAACATATTCAATGAAAACTTAATACTAACACAGACTACAAGAATGTGGCTGCAATGGGTATACTCTGAAGCAAGTGTTGGCTGAGGAGAATAAGTAACAGCTGCCATATTTAACATAATGGCCTATTATTCTGCACACCAGCACTAAGTCCAAATCTTTACCAGTTAAATTAGAATGAATGGCAGTCTGAGCACCTTGGCTGGTGAATTGTAACTTCGTGTTGCTAGGTGTAATCTGACCTGAACTGATTGAGAGTTACTGCCCCAGAAAGAGGCATGACCCATAGTAAAACACAAAATTGTCAGAATTATACAGAACAGCTCAAAACTTATATCTGCACAGTGAATACCATTCCATATTACTTTCTCATATCATAGCTGCGAGATGACATGCCTTTAGCTGGATATTGGTTTTCTCTCTCTTCTGCTTTTTTGGATGAGGAAAGCTTTAGGATATTGAGTGCTGAAAGGAAAGTAGTGTGCTGAGATGTTTTATGTGCTTCTCTATTTAAAATTGTCACAGAATCGTTTTATTTTGAGAGTATTACCACATGGAAATTAGATATTCTGATGTCAGGCTTATGCTTGCTGAGATGTTTTCTGTGCTTCTCTATTTTAAAAGTATCAAAAGATAATTTTATTTCAAGGATATTGTCAGATGGGAATTAGGCTTCCTGATGCTGAGCTTGTCTTTATAGGTAAAAGTGTGATTCTCCCACCAAGCAGCATGGTATTAGCCCAGCATACACAATGTATATCATAGTACGTTGTTTAAAATAATTTATTAATTTGGTGCAATGTGATGTGCTAGAATTTTTTAATGGCCTATTTATCATGGTCTGTTATTAAACAGCTTTTTCCATAATGCCTAGTTATCTAAATGTCTTTTGGTTCTTAAGCCAGTCATGTTTTCCATCCACTTTCTGGGACAGAGGGGCTATACTACTCCCAGAAGAAGCTACATTCTGGAAGATGGCATTGAATACTAAAAAAGCCCTGGCTATGCTCCTGCAAAGAACTGCCACCTTTATTAAGTGTGGGAGGCACATTTAGTAACCAGAAGACAGGAAGGACAGATAGTTAAAGCAGCTTCAATGGTTGACACCAGTACCCATGTCAGCAATAAATAATGAACAAAAGCATAAGTAAAATGTTGAAAGGGTGTACAAGGTAAAAACAGAAATAGTAGCACATCTATCTTTTGAAATGATAGTGAACACAATTAAAGATGATAAGACAAAATCAGCATTCAGAATTCTTAAAAATAAATTGCTGAATCTTGAAGCTACTCTGTCTTAAGCTGAGGAATGAGGTCTCATTTTGGATGAGTGGGCAGATACTGGGAGGCATCATCTTAGAGGAGCTGGTCAGCATGCATGTCAGAAGCAATGAGAAGCAGAGGAAATGACATTCATTGCTGCCAGCCAGGCATGCATGCTTCCACAGCAGCTGGTCGGGATTCATATTAGAGGGAGTGACATGCATTGACTTCAGGCATGCATGGCCCCCATGGTAGCTGGTCGATATCCATGTCAGAGGGAGTGACACAGTTATGTCAGGCATGAATGTTCCCAGAGCAGTTGGTCAGGATCCATATTAGAGAGAGTGACATGTAGTGATTTCAGGCATGCATGGTCCCATGGTAGTTAATCAAAATCCATGTCAGAGGGAGTAACAAGCAGTGATGTCAGGCATGCATGGTCCCGCAGCAGCTGGTCAGGATCCATATTAGAGGGAGTGACATGCAGTGATTTCAGGCATGCATGACCCCATGGTAGCTGGTCAATATCCATGTCAGACAGAATGACAAGCAGTAATGTCAGGCATGCATAATCCCACAGCAGCTGGCCAGGATCCATATTAGAGGGAGTGACATGCAGTGATTTCAAGCATGCATGGCCCCCATGGTAGCTGGTCAATATCCTTGTCTGAGGGAATTTAGAAGCAGTGATGACAGGCACGCATAGTCCCACAGCAGCTGGTCAAGATCCATGTCAGAAGAAGCAACATGCAGTGATTTCAGTCTTGCATGGAACCACAACAGCTGGTCAGGATTCATATAAGTGGAAACAACATGCAGTAATTTGAGGCATGCATCGTCCCACAGCTGCTGGTCAAGAGTCATCTCAGAGGGAGTGGCATGCTGTTTCTTCAAGCATGTATGGTCTGTGCTTCTGCATATCATGCACTGCACATGTCACTGCCCTGCACATCTGTCACTGCTACTTCCTGAATCTGGAGCTATCCTTGCTGATGCCGCATGATGGGAACAATGAGGAATCCTACACCCTCTCTGAGAAGCTGATGTTTATTTGGTTGTGCTCTGTGCCACCTAAACAATCCTTCTGGCAATCACAGCTCATTTCAAAACCTAGGTCACTCATGGCCCAGACCCAGAGTTGCTTAGATGTTGGGAGCATCGGTGAGATTATGGTGCAAACAAATTAGCAATAATGCATATTTCTTTTTCTGATATTTTTCCTGTATTGTGCAACATGCCACAATAGGCTGATGCATAGTTATAAAAAAGCATCTAGATACTAAACACAGATTCCACAGTTCTAGGTGTCTGCTTGGCCAACTATAGTACAAATGCTTCACTTTGTCATGTTTCTTAAGAGATCAAACAACACAAATACGTTTTGGCTGAAGCTACAGACAAATCTGTTTGATTGTTCACCCCACACTTGACATCACATAGTAAAATGCACATGTATACACACACACACACACACACACACACACACACACACACACACACACACACACACACACACACACACACACACACAAAATTGGCATCCTTTTATCTGACTGAGTGAATTTTCAGTAAACCACAACAGCACAGCTCAATTAAACAAATCTGGGCCCATTGTTGAGTTGTATAAGTTGACTTAAGTTTTGTGACTTTAGAGTTATAGGTGTAGGGGTATATCTCCCTGATTTGAATGATCTGGGGAGGGGGCTCTGCCATCACATAAAATGTTTTCATAAGAATACCTTTTATCTGATTAGGACTGTCCAACAGTGGTTTGCTGAAAAGCAAACTCAGCAGCCTAAAGTGGCACTTTAATGACATAAAAGTCTAGTCCAGTGATAAGATGTTTAAATTAGAAATGTTAAATATGTGTTCAGTGGCAGCAGGGCATGAAATGTGGTGGACACTGAGTGGCAACTGTAGCAAAATAAGCACAGATGCTGAAAGCAAAAGCACCTACAAAGCATTTAATGATTTTCCCCTTCACCCTCTCCCCATCCCTGTTACCTAGCATAGGAATCATTATGTTAAATATGTGATCTCTGCCTGTGAATATATTTGTTTAATTATCCTGTAAAATAAAATTAGAAAAGTGATATCTTAAACTGTTCATTTAATGGAATGCCTTTGATTTTAGTGAAATAAACAAAAATCCCAGCATAGTGAACAGGTTCTGCATCAGTGCAGAATGCATGCTTTGTGTTACTTGTTCTGAAATAATTGTACTGAATTCATATTTCTGGCAGTTAACAACAGCCGGTGGAATATACATACAGAGTTAAAAACAGTATGTTGCATTTTCATAAATGAAAAAAACTTGAGACAATGTACAAAGCACAGCACAGAATTATTATGCTTGCTGTATGAAGGAGAGTAACTCTTGGCATGGAGCTCTAGCAAAGCATGCTGTTGCAGAAGAGGGCTGCAAGAACCCAGGTGCTGTTCAGCAAAGTTCCTATGTAAATTACCATGGCTACACTAAAAGAATGGATGATTCAAAAGCTAATGACTACAGAGCAGTGATGCTGTTTTCAGAAAAAAATGATTATTTAGGAAAAAGTCTCTTCTTCATTTGACATGAAGCAATCAAATGAAACTGTTGAGTAGTGAAGGAATTACATGCTTTTGATGTAAGTTCTGCTATGAAATGTAAGTAAACCACGTATATTCCTTGTGTTTATATCTATCTACTGACTTTGTTTAACACTAATATTGCACTCAGCTATTGCAGTTTTGGGGCACTTTTTAAAAGGATTATATAGTCACAAATTAACAGTCATATCAGACAGTCTTTCTTTAATCATACATAGACAAATGTATACCTTTGCCAGGTTGTACCATGCTCCTTGTTAGCAATTAGGCCATTAGAACACTGACAATGTACCATAACGTGATGTCTGCTCACTTTACTTACTAACTGGAGCAAATGATTGAAATATATTTGCTATAAAGTGAAGAAAATAACTTTCATTGCTATGCAGCTTGGTACAATAGCTTTCATATCTCTTTATCTTTAAATGTGATATATTAAAATGCAGTATGAGTGTTAACAAGCATACAGAAAGGGCATGGGGTGTATAAAGTCTTAGTTCTTTATATTTTATATGTGTCACAAGTATTACTGAAAAAATCTACTAATACTGAGTGTGGAAATAATTTTTTTTTCTTTCTTTTTTTGACATTGCTGGTAATCAAACCTTTTTTATCTGAAAAACATCACTGCCTTTTAATAGTGACAGCTCAGCTTCTGACGTGTTTTTCCCACTGCATGTAGGTGATAACAGAGTCTTACGAAATTGTAGTCAATGAAGCGTGATTAGGGCAAAGCCCCTCCTGCAGATGATGAGGTAAAAGAAAGCATATAAAACCACAGAATGGCAGGTTCCTTCTTAAGACGAATGAGCAGAACAGAAAAGCAAGTCTAGAAGAAGAGGGAGAACAACTTCAGGGGAATTTAAGACAAAACTGCTAACAGAATTTTTAATGTAAGTGAAATCTTCTTTATTTATTTGTTCACTTGTAAGTTGCCAAGATACATTACTGCTACTGAGTTTCAAAATAAGATTGTGTTATTTATTTTGTGTTTTTCATATATATAACGTGTTAAGGAAAGTTTAAACTATTATTGCTTGGATAATTTATAGCAGAATAGGTCAATGCTATAATCTTTTTTGTAGGAGCAATAGTTTAAACCATTTGCTCCTTTTAAAAATAGTATCAATTAAAAAAGAGCCGAGTTCTTCTCAGACTCCAAAGTGAGATTTGTGAACTGTTGCATATTTGTAAAGAAAAAGGCAGAGTACACTCACTCTGGATACTTATTTTGAAAGGGAAACACAAAACTTAATTTCAATCAAGTATACATCTGATATACTAAATGAAAATTGAATTGTTGTCTTCTGAATATAATGTTAATTTGTAACTGTCTATGAAAAAGAAATGGCAGGCATTTTAATTACAGATATACTGACAAACAAAGCAAAGGCAACTTCATTAGTTTTATCATGACAGAGCAATTGAACACAGAATATTACAGAGAATTTCTGGCTTTGCCTTCAAAGAAGGCTGCCGCGCATGTTCCCTCATTCCTTTTTACTATCACCAAATACTGGGTATTAATGTTAACTTAAAATGAGAGAGGATCAGTATGGTACCATCTCTAGAATGCTAATTTATAGAGATTAGTTTTTTATTATTTAAACCAACCTAAAAAGTCCAATAAAAAAATAATTAGCTTAAAATGTTAAAAACTGCATTCTGATATGTTACTGTGTCAGATTAAATGAATTACCATTTATAGGGGAAACATAAGCTGATCCTTATGATTTGTTAATTAAAATGTATGAAATGTATTTGCTATGTTGAAGAATGGATTCAAATTCCATTTTAAGTCAATTACTGTCACCAGTAACAAAAGCAATACTAATTCAGGTTTATTGTATCACAGTGGTCCCAGGTTATAAGGGAGCCACAGAATCAACACAAAGCAAGTAACAAA